>NC_042301.1:10031447-10163947 GCF_901000725.2 Takifugu rubripes
TGGCTCAGAGACGGGACCTGTCCACTTCCATCTGACATCCCGTGTTCGGTCTCAGGACAAATGAGGTCTGATTGGGTTGGACCTCTCTCCTCGCCGTTTCTGTGGCCTCCTCCGTATTAACCACGCCTCCTCCGTCCAATCAGGAAACCGAGAATTCTTCCTCGTCGCTGCATCATTAGCCTAAAGGATTCAATGGACAGGAATCACAGAAGTAGATCTGGAGAAAATTGTCTTACCAGCCACACATTGCTGAATGGATTCGCATGAATGTATGTGTCCCCCTATGAGGCTGGTCCTGCTCAAGGTTCTTCCCTGTTAAAGGAGGTTTTTTCCCTGACCTGTTGCCTACATGGACCCAGTGTTGGGCAGGCAAACTGGGTCCATGTATACATAAAGCAACCCAAACCTCCGGTTGATGCCAGTCAGGTGATTAGAAGGCCAGGGATCCTCCCAGCAGATGCGTGCTGTTAATTAACAGGCTGCTGTGGCAGATGTGGGGGGTCAGGGGCTTGACGGTGTTCTCGGCTGCCGTCTCAGTGGGGAATAGATTAACATGTGAGTGGGCTCAGTGTTGTGGTTCCTGAGCGGGAGGAAAAGGCGTCTGTGCGGCTCTGCTGTCCACACCGAGGAGGTCAGGGAAGACGTCTGTCGGATCAGGACAGGAGATAAAAGCATTGGGTTCCCTCTGAATCCAGTCACAGTGATGGATGCTGAACAACAGCGTGACTCCATCTGAAGGTGCGTTTAAAAATGAGGTTCATGCCTGATCATCAAGGTACTTCAATCCAGCAGCAGCTTCCTGTTCTCCACTGTTAACAAAAGAGGCGTTTGTCACATATTTACCTCAGTCTGGCTCCAATCACAGATTAAATCCCTCAATCTAGTTTTGTTTGCACATTTATTCTGATTTGTAGTTCAATACAACCCATAATCAGAAAATGGTTTGAATACGAAATTAGGACTTTCTCTCCCGTCTGCGTAATGTAGCCAAAATGTTCCTGTTTAGTCGAACAAAAACCTCCCAGATCTGCCCTTTATTTGGATTCTCATTGTTCCTTCATTATCAACTAGGGTCGGACTTCCTGTTTGTAGGGATCAAAGGTCGTTTACCTGTGGATTGTGGGTAATGACAGCAGCCGTCAGGTGTCTCCAATATCTGCTGGATCCTGGACCATCTCCGAAAGTGTGATCTTTTATGATGTTCTTCTTAAAATACTGATGGACTCCGTGATTTGGTGAGTGCTTCTTTGCCAGCGAGGTGTCACTCTTCCAGTGTTTCTCTCATGCAGCTGTGCCAGACGCCTCAGCCGGCTGGTTCCACCCGAGCCAGACCTGCAGGTCAGGTGGATTTCACGGACCTTCCCTTCCTGCAGCCACAGACTGTCAGAAAGCGCACGTGTCCCCTTCCTCTCCGGCGCAATGACATGTTTATTGGGAACCTGAATGGAACCCAGAGGTCTCATCCTGCTACTGCTTCATAAATTCTATCAAGTGGTCTCACAAAGTTTGTGGGAGGCGTGCGTGTTCAACCCAGTGGTGCTAATAAAGCTTTACTACTTCCCCGCATGGAACCAGACTGGTGGCGTCTCTTCCATTCACATCACCGTAATCACCAACATGTAGCCGCAACACGCGATCGCCTATGAAAGGGGACTAAATAAACACAAAGCTGAGACCGAAAAAGACCGTTCCCTGGTTGCTCCTCAGCCAGTAATGAACCCCTTTTTAATTAAGGGGAAGAAAAATTCAGAAAGAGCTAGAAACTGGTGATTAAGATCGGAACAAAAGGGGCGGCCGTGACGTGACGCGTCATGTTTTAATCCTCCGCTGGAGCTGGAGTCACAGATGGTCAGTCTGGAGCTGTTTTTGAAAATGAACTCCTCCAGGTTAAATTACTCCCACGGCAAAATGTTTTCAAGAGCTCTTTAACATAATTACTCAACGTGATGAAGCCCCAATCTGAAGCACTTAATTGGACGAGCAGGTTTGGGTTTGTTGACATACGACTTGAACTTTGCCAGAGTTGCCAGTTCGGCAGCAGTTGTCTGTCAGGTGATCTGATTCCGGACCTCATTAGCCCTGAAACTGGTGTCTATGTGGCCATCGCTCCAGGAACAGGAAGCGGTTCCCTGAACAACTAGGCATGTCGCCCCCCTACTGTGACGGAGTCCAACGTGTAACCGTTAACGATTCTCTGCTGCTGCTGGTACGCTGGGATGAACAAAGTGTTTCGGTCGTGTTTTCATCAAAGAATCTGAGTGCAAACGCCTATTAGCATCTCTGCTATAAAGCTCTTTATCAGAGATGCTAATAGGTGTTTGCACCTCTGATAAAGGGCTTTTTAGCACCCATTCATCAGCTCACCCACTGATCCCAGTTCAACTGATCCGCCACTCCCGTCCATCAGACGTCACACTATTATTATATCTCTGGTTTTATGGGTGATCCGTAGTTAGGAAGGTTAGGGTGTGTTGTGTCGATGTCCTGACAAAGAATCAGAAATACATGGATGTGTGTATGTAGCGAATACTGTAGAAACCTCAATAATCGAAACCCTTCTGTATGGGCTGAAAGAAGGCCGGCCGCACTGAAGACTGTCCAGACGCATCACAATAATTTTCAAAAAAGTGAAAAAGCCCTGAAGCAGGAGACCTCCCGATTCTTCACATTCTGGCCATAGATCCTGACCGGGTTCAGCTCTGGTGGAGGGACGTGGCCTGGCTGGAACATCTCATGATATAATTATAGCGCAGCCTTCTGCTCTGCATGGGATGTTCAGAAAGCTCATATGGAGAAACTGAACCTCAGCCCCCCTCCCCCATCCCTGATTTAATCCTTACTTTGCAGAAGTCCCCCCATTTACATCAAAGGCTGGATGTACATTATGCGGCTGTTTCCCTGACGTTGCTGGTGCGGCTCATAATGACGTCCGAGCACGTGGCTGACTGCCGCTGCACACCCGCAGGAGGATTTAGGAGAAATTCCACTGCGTTGATATCAAATATCTGGGAAATGAGCAGAAAATGGGGGTATAATTAATTTGTGTTTGTGGTATGAAAGCTGTGTGGACGCCTCCCAGCTGGCAGCTCCGGTCCAGACACAGGTGAGATCAGAGGGGAGAACTAGTGAAGTGATGAAAGGCAGCAAACGCATCAGGGGATGAGTGGAGGTGCTAAATGGAGAAGAAAGGGACCAAAAGGGCTGTTTGATGGGTTTATTAAGGTGTGCTTTGTCTCATAGTCTCATGCAGGAGCGACACATCTGAGCCACATGCTAACAGGCTAATACAGACCTGATGCTGACTAGTTTACCACAGACACAGGTGCATTAATGTTATGTTGCTTCCTGTGGCAAAACACTGAACAGTATGTTTATTATTATTAGATATGATCTTGGAATTTTTCTTGTTGACGATTAGTTAAACGCTGTACGTTAGATCTATATTTTGCATACTCTGCAGATGCTAATTTATGGAAATGTGGTTCCGTTATGAGGGGAAACCAATAATGTTTGTGGCTGATTCAGTCAGATTCTGAGGTCATGCTAAGGTAGCACAAAACTCTGAATCCCTGCTTTTCTAAGAGGAACACTTTGTACCCATTAATCTTTCCTGTGCGGAGCACCGATTGCTTCCAAAGCAGCTAACTGGGACACACGGCCGGACCTCAGTCGTGGCCTTTCTCTATAAACAGTTAACAGATCAACCCTGTTATCGTTTCTGTGTCACCGAATGAATGTTGAGTCTAATAAGTCCATAAAAATAGCAGAACCCACAGAAGAGCGTGAAGAAGTGGGCTGGAGTGTGTGTGTGTGTGTGGGGGGGGGGGGTGAACTGTTGTTAAGACTCATTAAACCTCAGAGGCTCTTTTGAGTTCATGTAATTTGAAAATAGCTCACAAGCTAACAAGTTTAATTTAGCTTCACAGTGATCTGAAAGCCACTGATGTGACTCAAATCAGGTCCAACATACAAATTCCACAGACTCATGTAAGGAGAGGGGACTCTGTCCTCCCCCAGCACTGATGGGAGAAGGTAAAAAAGGGTTACTGGAGAGAATAGGATGCTGAAAATCGAAGATATCTGAGGACATCGATGAGACTGCACTTTTCCAATGAGGTCACGTCCAAGCTGCTGCATCCAGGAAGAAATTTCTCTGGATCTGGTTCTGCTCTGTCATCCCAGTCATCGACTGGAGCCACTGGCCAGTTTAGTTGCTTCCACATATTTCCACACCTTTTTCCCTCCGGTCTGGCTCACTGACCATTACAGTCATTCATCTCAATAACTGGCTACAAAGAAGAAACCAATGTTCTCGCTGCAACTTTTCAGAGAAAATTGGATCATTTAAAGAGTAAATTAGATAATTTGTGGCAAAGTGCTGGAACCATTTACATCAAAACCAACAGAGTCCTTAATATGCATCATTAAATGTGCCTCGGAAAGTCGGTGTCACTGGGAAGACGAATCTTTTGAGGGCTTTTCAGTAAACTATCTGCTTTTACCCCCTTTAAAACCTTTGTTGGCTGCTGAATGTCAGTTATTTTCAGGTCCCTCCTCATGAAAAAACCCTGAAAGAGAACAGACCCCCCCCCCCCCCCCCCACACACACACACACACACACAGACACGATAGAACCAGTAAAAGGAAAGTTTGAAAGAACAATCCCAGAGTCCGAGTTTGAAAAGCTATCTCACTTTTATGACACAAGAATGACATTTAGAAAACAGGAACTAAAAAACAACCCTCACATGCATTTCAGAGGAAAAAAAAACAGGTTGGGAGGAGGAAGAGGACGACTCTGGAATACATGAATACATCATCATCCTCTCGGCGACCTTTGATTCTCAGTCATATTTGATTCTAATACATAAATCCATAAATAATCTCTCGCCATATATTCTATCTATACGAGGCTCATACATCTAACTGTACATTTAGCATGTTGCATATCTCAAATGCGGGTGGGTGGGGTGGGGGTGTCAATATTTTTTTGATCAATCAGGTTTCGCCTGTCTATGTGAAAAGACAAAGATAAAAAATTCCCTCCAAAACGTCCCTCTCATTGTTTCCACTGACACCTTTGTGTGATATGTGTCCTCTTCATATTGTCTGTGTTTGTGTATGTGGGGGGTCATATACGTTCACCTGAGGTCCACCTGATCCAAATGTTGAATTTTGAGGGTTTATGTAAGGGGGGGGGGGTTAACGGAATTCCTCTAAACCGCCACTACACTCGAGCAGACCTGAGTCAAATTAGCATTTGGCTTCATGAAGCTTGGCCGTCTGCTCTGGGCTGGGCAGCGCGGAGCTTCGGCTGCTGTCTCACCATC
Source organism: Takifugu rubripes (assembly GCF_901000725.2). Taxonomy (NCBI): domain Eukaryota; kingdom Metazoa; phylum Chordata; class Actinopteri; order Tetraodontiformes; family Tetraodontidae; genus Takifugu; species Takifugu rubripes. The sequence continues at coordinate 10,036,778 of NC_042301.1, forward strand.
GTGCCAGCGATCCTTTTTCATGTCAGATCACACTCATCTAGAACTGACCCCCGGTCTGGGTCCTTCATGAAGAATGTCCCCTTTGGTTTCCCTCAAACGTCATTTCAGCTTGTGCAGAATGTATTTTGATTTACAGCAACTCCGCTAACGCGATTAATGCCAATTCATGCGTAGCATTATCCTGCTGACCTTTAAGCTTTAGATGGTTCAAATGTTCGATCGTCTCCATTTTTTAAGCTCGGCCATGACAACCGGTCATCAGTTTACGTAATTTGAAAGGACGAGATCTTGGAAAAGAAAATATGAAGAACAAATAGTCTAGAATTTACAAATGAAATTACAAATGTTATTGCTATCCATGCTTCTCGCATGTGAGTGTCTGTGCAAAGGTTTGTGCTGATCTGTGTCGACTTTTTAAAAAATAAATATATGAATTTTGACCTCTGGTGCTGCTTCAAAGGGAATCCAGATAACATCAGTCATGAATCAAACCTTTTTAATCCTGGTGTTAATCTGACACGCAGCAACAACCATTAGCACCTTGGTCACGGTGCTTTTCAATGTAGCATGATGAGCTAATCCTTATAACACCTACTGAGTTCCTGCCTTAAGGACATTTAAAATGTTTTCCAAACATGCAGAACTTTCACTCTCACATCCCTTAAATATATAATTTAAAACCCCAAATCCATTTTAAGACTATAACAGCTACTAAATATCATCTGCAGATTTGGCCCAGGTCTGCACTCGCTACATTTTAGCCCTTTCATGGGTTTTTGTAGAAAATCCACGTGTTCTCGGCAATAGTCACGTTGGATTCTGTCAGTTTTCCGTCCAGCGCAACACTAATGAGGGTCTCAGGGACAAAGGACACTCACACAACTCCAAGACAACAAAGATGAGGACAGAAAGATGCTCGACCTCCTCTTTCACCTGACAAAGATGCCAAAGAGGAAAAGGTGTCCGATGCTACTCGTGATGGATATTACAAAATAAAGTCAATAAATAAACTGTACAATGTTCAGTTCTTCCTTAAAAGAAGCTCCAGCATTTTGCCATCTGTCCGGTGCTGATGACTGTGTTTTTGCACAAAGGTTGAGGGCACGTTGGGTCAAAGGGTTTCTTTTAATTGTTGTTTTTTATACATTAATGCCATCTCAACAATGTTCAGCCGCAGTTTCGGGTCCGGTCTCCCCCTCCCCGAGGTTTTGAAGTCCAGCTCAGGACGCAGACATCTTCAAGGCTCAACTCTGTTACAGTTACAGGCTGAACTAGCCCGTCTCTAACAACCAGCCACCCTTTGAAGAGGCGGTTGTGCTCTTGCGAGAGCTGACCCGAGGAGAGAACAAACGACTTGACGATGAGAGAAATTCGCAATCACAGACATGTTTTGTATTTAAAAACAGTTCTGAAATGCAAATAGTTCAACTACAGAGAGGCAACGAGTGTTTTCATCTGGTGCTTCTGTCTGTGAAGCCGCTGTCCTCGCCCCTCCATCGGCCCTGGTGTTGGACGTGTGACCACAGCAGTGACGTCTGTCTTTTCTCTAGACCGACAAACTGCTTTGACCCTGTGGGCCGGTGCTGTTACATTTCTACACCAGTGGGGGTGCCAGGGAGCCTGGGCTGAGAGGGGGCATCAGCCGAAAGTCTGTCTGTAGCCGCCTCCTCCTGCCTCTGCGAGCATTGGAAAAATTTAGAGAGACCTGTAGGGGGCAGCCACACTCGCTCTGACCCCTCTGGTGCCCCCTGGTGGCGCGGGGGTCAAATGTTATGGTTGGTCCTGGTATGTTTATTGGATCGCTGGGGAGGGAGCATACAAGAGGCACGAGGAGCTGAGCCCTTCTTCTAGAGTGGTCTGGAGGCTGCCCTCGGAAGCGCCCGCATCCAGGAAGGAATCACTGTGGGGCAGATGCTGCAGGCAGAGGGAGACCGAAATAAGTAATAACTGGGACTTTGGTTTGGCAAATGTGTAAATCTGAAGCAGTTGCAGCCCAGATTCACCCATTCGATGACATTTTTCAAGCATTTGCCTCATGAAGGTGTTCCCTCAACAGCAGAAATGATGAAGAGTGCAGGAGAAGCACAGCGAACTATTACATCTACTTTTACCCCCTGGACTCAGATGCTGCCAAATCCGCGTTGTAACTCCAAAACCAAGAACACTGAAAACAGCTAATGTGTCACGCGTGATTACTTTCATTGAAATTGTAGCGTGTGCAGGAGGGTGCTAGTCATTACCTCTAATCCTGGCCGCGTTCCTGCCACGGTCTCAGTAAACAAAACCACAGGGGAGAAGAGTTTATGAAAAAAAAAAAATGGAGAAAATGAGGGGCTGGCAGCAACACAAGCAAAGAAAAGATGATGGAGTGAACCAGGAAGAATGTTAAGATGGTGTGAGGAGGAGAAAATGTGAGCAAAGCGAGCCAAGAAGCCGTCAACACGGAGCCGGCATCAGGCTCCGGGTTTGCCAGGCTAATTAGCTGCGTGCTGCAGAGCATTACTGCAGCGACGGAGCATCACAGAGGCAGTCAAATGCAGGCTAAACAAACCCAACAGGTACCAGAGGAAGAAAGGAAACCATCTCCATGGATACAGGAGAACTAAAATTAATGTTCACCTCTTTGTTGGCTTTATGTAGGAGCCAACAGAGCGAGGTGTTAGCATTCAACCAGAGTCTCCCTTTAATTAGAAATGAGTTCACGCCATTTTAATCATTGCAGTGCATTCTCCAGTTCTGAGCAGCCCAATATGGATCTGTAGGTGCTACTCAAGCACCAACCCTGGGATCATCATCAATGCTGCGGCACCGTTACAGTGAGATTTCAAAAGTGAACAGTTGGTAATTAATAGCAGGATTTTCTTCAGGTTGCAGCTTCTGCGGCCTTAGATTTGGACCCTCTGAAATCTCATTCTAACTCAGCTCTCTGAGAGGACAATAAAGTTCACTGCGTAATGATGTCCCATCAGGACACCACATGCCCCCCAGAGACGGAGATGTCAGCTCCTGATCATCCATCCGTCCTGACAAACAGGCGTCTCGTCAGTCTGGAATACCTGCGAGGTCAAGGGTTGGCAGTTTGGTCCAGGTGAGCGGAGGAGGGAGGCAGTGAAGCCAGCTGGGGAGGCTCTCTGTCTCTGGGACTACTGGTGTCCTCTGGGCCACCCGGGTGAGCGGCAGCTGATGGGTGGATGACCTCCGCTGGTGTGCGGAACAAAGGTGAAGACCCACCAGCGTCTGCACCGCAGCTCCGTCCATCTCCATCTGGAAGGGGTCCTGATGTTTCAGTCAATCAGCTCTTATTCCGGGTCACTGAACACAGCATCTATACTTTTACTTTAATATATATAAATATAATATATATATTTTATATAAATATTTAACTTTTAAAGAAAGCTTGTTAACAATGGGCGGGTGATCAATCAATCTTTATTTATATATAGCGTCTGTTACAATCAGAATTGTTTCTAGGCGCTTTACAGAATCCCAGGGCCTGATCCCCAACAAGCAACAGTGGCAAGGAAAAACTCCCCTTTAACAGGAAGAAACCCTGAGCAGGACCAGGCTCATATAGGGGGACCCTATATAAGTTTAACATCTCATTTATCACTGTTTTAATTCCGGTAGAAGTCAATCAAGCAGGTTCCACGTGTCCTTATGGGACAGCGCCAGGAAGAAGCTTTGTCTCCTTTAAAAGATACCATCAATGTCATGACAAAGTCAAGCATAATGAAGCCGCTTACATACCGGCGAGGGGGTCATGGAAAACACAGATAAGGATCACGCATTGGTGAAAGGTAACCCAGATAGGATTCATTTAATATAATTGTGAGATCAGGATTTTGCTCTCCTGCAGCTCACAGCAGGGGGTGTTACACACGATGGGAGCTACCTAAAGCATGCACGTGCACGCTGGTACCTGCGCAGCACGCTGGGCTCAGCGTGTCCACCTCGGCTTGGATGCCCTCCTCAAACGTCTCGTGGTCCCCGTCCTCGCTCCCGGAGCTGCAGCGGCGGAGGCCTCTGTAGCCCCCGGAAGCTGGCAGCTCCTCCGAGCTGTGCGAGTCACTGCTGCCCTGCTGGGAGGGCAATGCATGATGGGAAAAAGGTAGAGAGAAACTGTTAGTGACGGGAACGAGATCAGGAAGAGTGAAGCCAGCCATCAGAACGGGAGTACCTGCTGTCCCTGACCAGCAGCTGGTAGTTGCTGTGCTCGTCCAGACTCAGGTCGTCAGGCAGCGCAGAGAGGACGACTTGTCGGACAGCTGCTCCGACATGAGGGATGCCTGCTCCACCTCCGCCAGTTTAATCTGCTGCGCACACACACACACACGCACGTTGGACACCTCGTCGGGCTTGTGATGGAGCGGGCAGCGATGTCGCAGCACCGCCACTGTGGTTTTGTTGGGATTTCACGCAGTTCTGGATCCACCATTTCCACATTGTCAGCCCGGCTGACCTCAATTCCCCTCAAAACACAGAAGCCCCTCGTTCAAACAGTAATTACATGGATGGATCGACACACGCGCGGCGCACACACACACTCAGATTGGGATTGCATGTGTATATTAGAACTCGTGGCGTCACCTCTGCCCTGTGCTGAAATTGGTTTTTCTTTTTTTGGTGTCGTGTTTGCATGTGCGTAAGCGCGATGACTGGTCGCCGTGTTAAGCTGTCTGGTTTGGGCTGTAAATGTTGGGCTGAAGTATATGAAGGGAGGCTGGGGGAGGCTCCAGAAGCGGAGCCACTTCTGACAGCTAAGCCCTCCAGTATTGGATGTTGCTATTTTCTATCTGACAAAAATTGGAATGCATCAACTCTGTCCTGGATATAATTTATTTATGAAAAACAGGGTGATTTCAGATAAAAATGCTGTGGGTTAAAACACATGGGTGTGTGTGTTTGTGCATGTGTGTGTGTGTGACTTTTAGACTTCTATTCGAAACTTTGAGAACGAGTAAAAACTACCAAATTACAATATAAGGGGCTGGATTCAAATTGGATGCAGCCTCCTGGTCCTTGGCAACAGTCGTGTGTGTGTGTGTGCGTGCATGTGTGTGTCCCCGTCTTCTCCATTTAGCCCTGACCTCCATCCTCTCGCACCTTCATCACACCCCCGCTTTCACTTCCATTCCACTTGATTAACAATGTTTGTTTAAGTCAACATGCACGAGCACCCGTACATTTTCCAGATGCACATACAGAAATGGCCGCAAAAGACAGACAAACAGACAGACAGACGGGTCAAACGTGCACTCTCAGCAACGAAAGCGTAGCAAAATCACCACTAATTATTGTTCATAATCATGAAAACAGCCCGGTCTCACTGCTGCTGCTTAATTAAAGAAATTAAAGCTCATTCGCTAAATGGCTCAAAATAGGACAAGAAAAGAGCTTCCAGGCTACGATTCGACAGACAAGGACGTGCACGTGGACGCTTGTGCACGGCCCCACTCACCTCCTGTGGGTGGCTCCTGCAGTCCTTGCAGACAGGAGGAGAACTGTAGTGATGGAAAACGGAACCAGAGAGGTTGTCAATCATGTCCCCTTCCAAGGAGTCCTTAATTAACAGGGACACACTGTCCAACCACTGGCTCTCCTGACACACACACACACACACACACACACACACACACACACACAGACAGAGAGAGAGAGAGAGAGAAAGAGAGAGAGAGCATTGATATTTCTAACAATAAAATATGAACCAGCAACTCTGTTAAAGTGTTGTGTGCATGTGGTGGGAGCAGACGAGTGGGGCACGTGCACGGTTCAAATGGGTTTTGAACCTTGAAAGACTTAATAAAACATGTGCTGGGTGACACTGCAAACAGAAGACACGAGCTGAAGAAACTTCACTGGAGTTCTGCTCAGGAGGGCCACTGCTCACGCCTCTCCCGCTGTCTCTCACGGGTGTCAGCGCTGTCTCTTTGTCACTCTTCCTCTTCCTTTTCCCCCTCTCTTCTTCCCTGTCTTCACTCAGCCTCGGCTGTCGTGGCTGCAGCAGATGCTCTGGGACCCTCGCTCTCGCTCTCCTGGGTTCTTTTAGATGTTTTGGATGTTGATTTTTCCTCCTCTGTGAAACTGATTAGCTTTTTTCACGCTTTAATGCTGTTTGTTGTACTTGTTTTTCTCCATTTGGGTACAAAAGCAGTGCTTACAGATTCTGTAAAAGTGGGACACAGTCCCGGATCTTCCTGTTGTCCACGACTTGAAACATGTGAGAGGTGAAGACAGCAAAGTTTAAGCCAGCTGTCCTGTCAGACACAGCGAGGGCTGAGGCTGTTTGGCCTTGCTGGGGGCCATGACCTTATCTGACCCTCTGTGCAACCATCTGGGTGTCTCACCCCCGACATCCCTGATGCTTTTGGTTTGAATCCTAAATACAAGTCCGAAGCCTTTTCTTGCTCTTAAAACCTGGATATGTTAATACTTAGGTGTGGCCCCCTAAACAAGAGACACTTTGAACCAGGAAAATACCTTGAACCTGTCTTATTTCTGTGAAAGAAGAATCCCTCCAGTGTTTTGAGCTTTGTGACTCACACTCTTCCTCTGCAGAGGGATTTTGTACTAGAAGCACTTCAGACAGTTGAATATATTTGGTAATGTTTGGATGATGCTCTGGTCTGATCTGAGTCGGCGGCTTATTTTACACATGTATGCAGACACACAAAGACTGGCAGCGGGGGGCAGTGTTAATAAGGCACGACCAGAATCCATGTTCTCCTCGGTGCTTTTCCTGCAGCAGTGTGTGTTTCCTGTCAGAAAGGAAACTGTGAGCCGGAGTCCCTGTCACTCAGTTCACTCAAAAGAATCACAAAGCTGAACATGGCAAATTGCGAAAAAAGCAGCTTAAAAGCTGAAAGGACTGCTGCGGATCCTCGTTGCAGCGCCGCAATCGGGCGAGCTGACTGCAAACACAGATGAGGCTCTGATAGCGGCTCCAGGCCCGGAGTCATTCTGAGGACTTGTGCATGTGAGGCAGCAGGAAACACCAATCCAAGGCCGTCAAACAGTCGCCACTTCCTCACTGTCTCATCAGCTCAGGTCAGATACTGCTGACAAAGACTCTAAGAGGTTCTCTAACCTGAAGTCTGCAGATCAATAACTGGAGTCCAGACACTGATTCTCCTGACTGGGGATTCACTTAAATGTAAATGACACAGATTTAATAGTCTTAAAAACTCCTCAAAGCCCTCTGAGTCAGACTTAAGGCCTTTTGCTACTTTGGCCTTTTGCTAAGGGCAAAGTGACTCTGCTCACACCTTCACATGTTCGGTAGAACATGCATGTTTATCTCCTCCACCTCTGTTAAGCCTGCCTGGATTCTTGCACCCGTGGGAGGAAACATCCAACTCTCAGTCGGAATACTTGCAAAAATAGGCCAACTTTGCACTTAAATCCTCATAAAGCTCTTGCAGGCTAATCAGACTGAAGACTTAGACAATGTGAAGACATGTGAAGGCTCCTTCCTCGGTCTCATCTTTCTTTTTACTCCATTCCTGGTTAAAAATACCAGAGGGCTGACAGACAATGAGCTATAAGCACAATGAGATGGTGGCGGAGTGTGCCACCCACTCCTCGTCTCCAAAGTCTTGCGCACTCAGATCTTTCTGTTCTGTCCTCCTCCCCTCTCTCACACATGGATTCGCTGCCACTCTTTGGGATGGATGACAGTGTTAATTTCCTTTAGTCCCTGCCAAAGTACAAAAAAGACTCGGGTTCATTAGGCTCAAACTGTGTGCATGTAAGAACACGGGAGGGTTCAGTTAAAAGGCAGAAATAAACATTAGTTTCCCTTTTTGTTTTTTTCTACATCTCATCCATCCTTCCAAAAAAATGTGAATAAAGCTGCAGCTAATGGGATTCAGGGATGCAACTGGAGGCTTTGTCGCATCTGCTGGTGCTTCCACAAACAGGTAGGGCTTGACTGCATGATCATAAGGAGGAGATCCAACTCTGAAACTGCCAAGGAAAATTTTGGGACAGAAATTGAGCCCAATGAGTCAATGGCGTCAGCTGGACACAGACAAGAACTAATGGAATTAAATATTGATGTCTTATTGTGTTTCCAGTGGTGAGTTATTGATTATTACAACAAAATCTACTGTATCTTCACAAAACGTTAGCTGGGCACAAGGCATACTGAACCGGTAGCACACATTAAGTCCCCACACCCATCCATCTCCCCCACCTCTCACGCTTGTTTACGTGTATTATTTTCCCTGCCGTGCTTCCAAAAATATCTGCTCTCGTTTGTAGCTACGGTAATTTCACGCGGGCCAGTATCGATGTTCTCTGCAGAAATCTGGGAGTTGACGAATGAGCCATCGACGCCAAAGCTCCCACTAAGGGTTTTTAGACTGGCTGGGACAGCGGTCATTTAATATCACTGTGTGCATGTGTGTGTGTGTGTGTGTGTGTGTGATGGTATGTGGGGATGGGTTGAACAGCTTTGTCGTAAGTGGCTGAACCTTGACACGTGTATTTGACTTCTGAATGTTGTCTGATTCAGACACACAGTTGGAGGGATGCATTTTCCTGTTCTTGGAGGGTGATTTGCTGGTTCCAAGGGGACATTAGTCGGCAGCGGGACAATCAGTGGCTGCTATAGTGTTACTTCTGGAATGCATTAGTGTGGTGACTCGTGCTTTTGTGATTGTCTCTGATTGTCTCTGAACTCATCTGGTCATGACCTGAGGTGGCATGAGGTGTATCAGGTACTTTAGTTGCACTGAGTATTATATCAAAATGCATTTTCTAAATATGCATTTTCAGCCATTCAAGTGATAGATTTAAACATGTAATGAGAAAATAAAAGTTTTGAGCTCCTACACCGTTAACACAGGCCTTTTTCTCTATGTTTAGCAGCAGCAATCAAACAGGAGGGAAATCTCAGAAGATCCTGAAGAAGCATCTTCTCCTCTACTCCTTCTGTCATGTGTGTGACCATTCCACCATCCAGCATTTATCCACCAGGAACAACTTTCTATTCACAGCGACTCCATTTTGCACAGGTGATGAGCTTGTTGAGGAGAAGGTGGGTAAGATGATAGAAAATTAATCCTTTTTCTTCTTACCAGAGCTGGAGAGAAGAGTCGACATCGACGCTGCGCGAGTCCCTCGTGAGCTCCACCACCTCCTCCTTCATCTGATGTCGCGCCCGGACCTCCGACTGCCCCGGCTGCACCAGCGCCGGCCCCACTCACAGCACTGCCTGTCGCCCCAGCGATGGCACCGATGCCCCCCATCATGCAACAGAGGCCCCCCTGTGCCAGCTCCATCTCGATCTCGGCATCCATCTCTGCATCCTCCTGCGCCTCCTTGTTGGAGTCGTCCAGATGTTTCATGAGCACTGCCACCACGACGTTGATCAGGACAAACTGCGCCGTCAGCACAAAAGACACAAAGTACAAGGGGGAGATGAACTGCAGCCCTGCGTGGCAGCTGTAGTCACTCCCTGAACCACCCGGTGGGCATTCTCGCAGGGTGTCCTGGGAGGCAAAGGTGAAGAGAGAAAAAAGAAAGAGAAAAAGAAATATTGGTCACTGTCCGTGACCCGGAACCAGCATGACACCCAACCCTAACCTCTACAGGCTAGTCCGGTTTGTTACTTTATCTCACGTTTAATATATAACAGCCCTTGATGAAATTGGGAGAGCTGCTGCAGCGACACATCCTGAGAGCCTCATCATCACTGATTAACTTTCTGCTGGAAATGAACTATGATACAGTTTCCAAAGCAGCAGGTAATTGTGCCTGATTAGAGAGGGAGAGGTGAAAGAAACGGGATCAAGTGATTTAGATTTCAGACTTGTCATTGGGGCTTTACTGGAGTATCTTCTTCTACTTCATCCCTGTTACTTAGCCCTTATTTGACCTTCCTAAATATCATCTGGGATGTAGTTTTCCAGAAGATGGAGGAATAACTTGAATGAGAGATTCAGCTGATAAACACTCCCCCGAGCTCTGTTTTGGATCTGTGGGGTGGCTCTGCTGCTGGAGATGAGGTGAAAGGGAAGACAGGGTGAAGTCTGGCTGTACACTGGGAATACCTTCATGATGCCATTCCAGTTGTCACCAGTGGAAACCTGGAAGAGTGTGAGGAAAGCCATCCCAAAGTTCTCAAAGGTGGCGTGGCGGCTCATTCCCTCACAGGGGTAGTCAGCGTTACACACTGAAAGAGGACAGGAGAAGTTCAGAGGGTGAGACTTCAGTCACAGCCTGTAGGAGGAGGCTCCAACACACCGAAGATGATTGATTGATGCTGGTGAAGACCAACAGTCTTTCAAGGCTCCATAGAGGAATTCTTGGAGGCAGAAGTCAAAGGCAGCTGGACCTCTTTTAGATTCTGACCTGTCAAGAATCTCAGAGTGGCCCACATTGACCTAAAGCACTTCAGACCACCAGCACGGATGACTGAATCGACCTGTGTAGCACTTGTGGCACCAGAGAGGACGGATCCTTCTACTGTAGGTCAAGTTTCCACACAAAGGGATGTTGAAATGGCGTGAGATGGCTTTGGCTTTGATTTGAAACCATTTACAGTTTCCATCCATCATGACTCATAACCTCTTATCAGGGTCACATACACAGCTTTACACAGAAATAATCATTTTCATTGTTTTAGTTTAAGATTGAGTTCTGCTGAACTTACCCAGCTCTCCAAAGAGCTCCACTCCAAGAGCTGCGTAGATGAAAAAGAGCAGCATGAAGAGCAGACCGAGATTTCCCACCTGGTAAAACATAGGAACATTGAAGGGTTAGAAGGACATTTTACCTGCCATCTTCTTAATAGTCAACACATTGACACACTGCAGCAGGATGAGACAGTGGGAGGCAGATGGAGGAGAGGACGATGGACTGGGAGGAGGAGTCAAGGCCATGCCTGGGGCTGATGCTCCATTTCCTTGCAGTCATGTAGGCCGACGTTTCAAAGAATATTAAACTCTGACTAAAGCCTTTCGGTCTCCATGGTAAACGAGTTCCCACATGTCAAAAAACGACTGCTGAGACATAATTTAGCCTTTTGTATTACACTGAGAAGTTTTCCTCGACCCAGTTATGGTGGTCAGGGTGTCTCCTGAAGGTCAGGTACAATCAGGAGGACACTCTGAGACAGGCTCAGGATGTGCTGGAGGGGCTACATCTCCCATCCAGGCCTGGAGCACCTCTGGCGGATCTGCAGGATGTAGATGAGGAGAGGATCCGGGCTTCCCCAGATGGGTGCAGGAGGACAGTCAGAGACGTCTCAAACCAGTCTGTGTTTATCATAATGCTTCACCGGGAACCTCAACTGTGCTTTTGTTGAAGTTGAAGTTTTAACCACAGAAAAAGGAGCAAAAAAAGCCAACAATAAATGTGTCTAAATGACAGACAGGGAGGGGAAGGAAACTATCGATTGTAGCGCTGAAGAAATTGTTTGCATACTTCCAACATCAGCTGCTGAGCTGGAGCAGATTTCCATATGTGTGTATGTGTGAAGTTTCTCCACAAACCTCCTCCTAGAAGGCTTTTCATTAATGTAAAAAGGGTCTTTTTTAAAAGAAAAAATGTAGTTTAGCACAATACGGCTTCAGATTTGAGAATACAGAGAGTCAAATAAATAAATACAATTAAAAAAGATACTTGTGTAAATATATGACTGTGGGCACAGACTCCTCCACCACCTGACTTTCATCAGGAACATCAATCAGTCAACAGATAAAGGTTTTAAAAAATGGGAGGAAATAGAATATTGAAAAATCTGTCATTGATGATGCAAATTTGTTTCTATGACAATCCTGTCCTGTTTGATTAGTTGGGCTATTTTTCAAACCAAACACAGCAGTGACCCATTAGTTATCTGGTAGAAATATTTCTGCCGCTCCTCTTTTAATCTGTCTGAATATTCAGATGCAGTTTGGGCTTCTGATGAGGGAAATTGGACGTGATTACTCACTAAACTGATGGAGGCTTAATGACAGTGATTAAAGGAACAACCTGTCACAGAGACACACTCTAGACACTCACTCCGCTTTATGCTTTCTATTTCCAAAACATTGCCTTATGTCTCTTTTTTAAATGAAATCCAGAACTAAGGTGTGTATTGATTTTTCACCGGAGATGAACTTTTCCCAGTAAGAATTGGGTGCAATTAAAACAGGTTAATTTAATAACACCAGGCTGGTTTCTCAGTGCTGGAACAGTATGAGGAAGATGGCAAAAAAGTCATAATTCTCAGGGAGCTTCTGTCCTGGCTGACCGTTTATCATTCCACAAATGTTAATTAAGTTAACTTGTTGTCCTGTAGATAAGCTGGAAATTGTGGGTGTGTGTATGTGTGTAACGAAACATATGAGACACACCTGAGGCAGAGCCTGGACCACGGTGTCCAGCAGAGCTCTCATCCCAGTGGCCATTTTCAGCAGCTTCAGCACTGGAGGGGGGAGAACAGAGTGTGAGAGAGAAGGAGGGGGTGCAGCTCTGGGGGTGCAACATTGGTCTGAGGTTTTCTGTAACTACACCTCATGTATAGAACAAAAGGACTGATGCAACAGGAAAGCCTGGAGGACACAGATAAAACAGGATGGATCGATGGAGCAGATCCCAGACTCACCATTCGAAATGGGTAAAGATGGTGGCCGGTGGCCGATGGAAATGTAAAATAAATGTATATTAATTCAGTCATATCCTGATGGGAAATGCCTGCAGGGAGGAGGACGGTGGTCAGGTTTGTGGTGGTCATGAGTGATGGAGATGGCTGATCTACTAATGAGTCGATCTAGTTTTTTTGTTACACCCTTTCTTCGTTCGAACTTTAGTCAGAGCTTCATCTCTATGTCCAAGGGGAAAAAAACTCTGTTTGCACGCAATACAAATGTACAAAACACAGATAGTGTTAATAGACCGTCTCCAAACATTCATGTAAAAGCTTCATGAGATGCACGGATAGCTGCTCAGAGAGAAAGAGATCAAATTGAACTGTAACGTCATTCCCGTCAGCCTGAGGGGAAGAGATCAAACCCTGCACACAACTTCTCTGTTAAACCAGATTACAACTATTTCAATTAAAACACTATGATGTCGCTCTGGTAAACAGCTAACGCTGTCTATAGCTTGTAAACTCCCATCATATTTTAGATAATGAATACATATTAATGTCACTTGTCCTGCATGTGCTGATGATGGTGAAATATTCTTTTCCCCAGAGTCACACAAGTCAATTAACATTAAGGCAGAGGAGGGAAGAGAAAAGAATAAAAATCACCTGTCGCCTTCAGATTTATCATTAAATACCTCAGTAGCTGGTTAACAACCACAGTCTGCGCCACAATTAGAATATTACTCATGAGTCAGTGGCCCTTCGGCTGCTCTACAGGGACAGAGGGCAACAGATTGAGGACGAGCCTTAAGTGAGATGGATGAAATAACCCTTTATCCTCATCAATGAGATGTTAAGAGGAAGCGGTTCAGCGCAGAGGGCCAACCCTCCATTTTCTTACAAAGAGGGAATTCTGATTTAGGGAAGAAAGACGCTGAGTCGGTTCAGCCGAGAGAGAAAAACGGCACCTATTGAGGGAAAGTGTTCATGTTTCATGAAGAAGATATCCTTCAGAATGATCACAGACCTTGATGTGAACAAGCAAAGACAAGACAACAAAGGCACAGACAAAGATATGACACTGCCTTTAACCCTAAAGGAGGTCAGAGGCCAAACCCTGCAGTTACATGGCTGCTTCAAGTTTTACACTTTGAGTTAAGGTTGGAATAGGGTGAGGGATAGCCCTGTGTGTGTGTGTGTGGTGTGTGTGCGTGCGTGCGTGCGTGCGTGCGTGGTGCGTGCATGCTGCACATGTGTGTGTGTGTGCGTGCGTGTGCGTGTGTGTGTGTGTGTGCGTGCGTGCGTGGCGTACCTCGTGCTATCCTGAGTACCCTCATTATCCTGATGATGGTGGGGTTGATGGGGAGGGAGGCATTGCTCTCTATCTCTTCTAGGGTTATACCCATCACTGACAGCAGCACAATGGCCAGGTCCAACTGGTTCCACCTACACAGACAAACACACACACACACACACACACACACACACAGACACACACACACAGGTTTTTAAAGGCATAAAGCTGGAGATGAGGTCAAGTCTTTCCTTAGTGAAAGTCACCATTTATATGACTTTACCAATGAATATGAATATTGTACAACAACTGTAAGCTTAATTTAAAGGATTCTCTCGCAGGAGACTTGGCAGAGAAAGAGCCGGACATTACCTGAAGGCCACTTCCTGCCATGAATATTTACACGGAGGCTGGCAGAACATTTTTATTGCTACATGAGCTGCTCTTCCTCCCTTTCAGAGCTGTGAAGTGATGACTGCTGGAATATTTCATGATGACCTTGCTTTAAATGACATCATATGCGACAACGTTTGTGGAGGTAGCGGTGAATGATCCATCACAGAAATACACCCGGCCGCTGAGAAAAAGGGGATGAGTCTCTTTAACCCTGTTAAAAGACATTGATCCCAACATTCAAACCATGACTGTGCTGGTGATCCAGGAAGTACGGTGGTCCCCGATCTCCCTGGCTGCATTGCTGCCACTCTGGTGTAAACACTGCTCTGATTTCTTCCACAGCTCAGCTAGGGGGACTGAATCTGGGGCAAAAATGGGGATTTTTTTTTGGAGTTTACCACATTCTCTGTGGAACTGAAGCACCCACACGTGGCAGCATATCAACGCGCCTCATTCAAGGCACAAAGAGGACAGAGATAGAGAAAAGCACTCCATTACTGTGGAGTTTGGAAGAAATATTTTGACTAAATAGATTGTTTACATGCAACAGAGAGGAGCGAAAAGAGCATAAAGCACAAGCGGCAGAAATATCCGTCAGCGAGTCCTGCCAGAACTCCTCTGATTCTAATTCGGACCTGATTGTATGTGCTGTATCATCTGAAATGATATTCAGCAGCACCACCTGCCCTCACGGGGCCGAATTATTCTAGATCCTAGAATATTAGCAGGAGTCCTCTTTTAATGCTTAGAATTCCAAACAGAGATGTTTTTGTAGAAGAAAAAATAATCTTACAGAGCTCATAATTTTTATTGTGGCCCATGCATGTTGAAGAGAAACTCAATTGATGATTTCTTGCAGTTGAATAATGTCATTTATTAAGAATCAAATGCTTGGATTGGCTGTGCAGGGATTGTTTGTGTATTGGAAAAATGACTCAGAAAGGTCAATAACACAAACCAAAAGCGTCAGAAAACAGCCGAGGGTGTCGCCCCCGTACCTGTCCTTGAAGAAGCGCCGGAAGCCGAAAGCCACGAGCTTCAGTGAGGCCTCGATCACAAAGGTGGAGGTGAAGACGTAGTTGCAGTACTTGAGCGCCGTCTCCAAGAGACTGAGACAGGAATAAACCAGACGGTCCATAAAACAAACAGCAGGAAGTTGAAGCTTCAGTAAAATGTTGCTCTTAATCGCTTCCCTTCAACTCCTCAATCAAAGGACTTTTGTGAGTTTGCAGAGGAGGGAAAACATCGTAAACTGACGTAAACGGCCTGTTGGATTCGTTTGGTGCCTCTGCTCTGCCAATAAATCTCACTTTAATAAAAGAGAGATTAATTAGGACATTGAATGGTGAGGAGGAACAGAGAATGCTCCGGAGTGCTCTGCTAATGAGTCAGATGGAAAATATCTGTTATGATGATAATCAGAAGCTCGTTTCATCACAAGATAAGAGCCTAATCCCAAAATTCAGATTTTACTAAACTAATGAACCCATTTGTCAGTTTTTACTGAAGTTAAAGCTGCTTAATCAGAAATGTTGAGTGTTTTTACTGCAGCAGGTGCAGCAGGTTGATCTCCAAGTCGCGTTCTAACTCCCCATCCGCTCACCCGGGGCTGGCTGTAGTGCTCCAGAGACATGGTGATGACGTTGATGCAGATGATGAAGGTGATGACCAGGTCCTAGGTAGTGGCTGGTGCACAGGGTATGGATGGCCAGTCGGGCTGGACCGTAAGAGGCATAGTAGGGCAGCTTCTGTGCCTCTGGGGACGGAGGAGAGCAGAGGTGAGGCGGAGGAAGGTGGAGGATAAACCAACCACTTCTTCTTCTGATGATGATTTCCTTTTTTTTTTTCTTTCCCACATATCCATCCTTCCATCACCCAGCTCTGAACCTCCCAGGAGGTTCATGCATTATCCCATCTATTTTAATTGAATCCACCCCCCACCACCTATTCCTCACAACCTGCCTCTCAGGATCTTACTTCTCCTCTTTTTCTCCATGCGCCGCTGACGTTTCTCCTCCCGTCTCTTGGCCTCCTCCACCTCCTGATGCTGCCGGCACTTGTGGAAGTTCTCAACCACAACACCCACAAACATGTTGAGGACAAAGAAGCTGACAATGAGGAGGAAGGAGATAAAATAGAGCAGCATCCATGGGTGTTGTTGGTGATGGGCTGGAGGAGGAAAAGGAGAAGGACAGAGAACAAAGGTGGTGAAAGATGGAAGCTGAGGTAGAAAATGAAACCGCAGCAGGTTGTCGGATTAAGTCCTGGTTTCCCAGAAAGTCTCTGATGCAAAACTACAGGAAACATGTCACCATGGAAATATTAACATAATAAACAGTAAAGGGCAGAAAACAGCTGCGTCATCATTATCATCATCACTAGCTGCAGCAGTTTTTAACTTCAATAACATTGTCAATTTGCAAGGATATAATAGGCAACAGGAGATCGTAATAGAAATTATTAATACAAAGAAAAAGTCTATGGTCTACTTCAGAAGATTACACAGGCTTCTGGCAGCCTTTTGATGAAATAAAGCACTCAATGACTGAACCGTCCGAATCTCCTGGCACTGCCAACAGCAGCAAGAAGAAAAAGGAATGATGGGACGGCTCGGGCTGTGGAGCCGGTTATTGCAAGGAGTCATTACGGGAACAAAATTCAGGTTGGGGTGCAGTGAAACCGGAGATGAGAGTCAGATTGTCAATTTAGAGCAGTGTTGAGTGTAGAAAGCAGAGTGCAAATAGGATTAGTCATTCAGTGTCGGACTGGAGGAGGAGAACCAGCCGGAATGGTGGCGTCTCCGTAGATTTCCAGATAATCTCCATCCTAAAGGAGATCAGTTCACATTGTTGATGCCGCAGGATTATTTCTCATGACACTAGATTGATGCCACCATATGGAGGTTATAACACAAATCAAGCGAGTTTTCCCACTGATTGTTAGTAGACAAAGCTGCTTCTGTTGTACTGATCATGTTTATCTCCAGGCTTTTGTTACCTGCTGGTCAATTCCCACAGCATCCAGGCCGTGGTACATTATGTTGACCCAGCCGTCCTTTGAGGCCAGTACAAACAGGGACATGAGAGCCTGGAGGAGACACACAAATGGACTGTGTAAGGTCAGTCTTCAGAAACACCATCGGCTTTCATCTCTCGCACCTGTCCGAGGTTGTCGAAGTTGTATTTGTGATGAACCCATCGGTAATTGGCAGCCAGACAGTCGGACTTGTTGGTGATGTTCTTCACGTCGAAGCCCACGCAGTAGTAAAACTTCCCTTTGAAGAGCTGCGAAGGCAAACACACACAGCCAGATGAGAAACAGAAGTGAGCTTTGATTGGCTGAAGTCGTGCCAACGGCAGGCAATTTGTGTAGCGCATTGAGCGTCGCTCGGATGCAGCGCTTGATGTCGTGAGAGTTTTCTGTTTTATTTCTCACTGAACTCAGTGAAGCTGTTGAGTAATGTTGAATCTGATGTGGAGGAAAGGGTGAAACAGATATAAAATTAAGCTCCTGACTCAGAAAAATCTCCTCGTGGTTCTTCCCTTCTTCTGACATTTATGTTGTTTTCTGCTGAAACCGGTACAGGAGGTAGATAACAGACCTGGACACCAGAATGCCAAGATGATGAAGAAGGCACAGCAGATTAAGACGATGTTGCCGATGGGCTTGAGGGATGTGATGAGTGTCTCCCCGACAAGCTTCAGTCCTGGTGCCCTGCTGATCACCCTGGAGGGCAAAGAGATAGGAAAGATGATAAAAAATGGAAAGAGACTCTTCAAAAATAAATAAAACAGTTACCCTCCCAACCTGAGGGGGCGCAGCGTCCTGAGCAGCCTGAGAACACGGAGGACTCCCAGGATTTTTGCTCCGCCCGCCATGGACACCACGATATCAATGAGGGACACGAAGACAAGGAAACCATCCAGGATGTTCCAGCTGCTCCTGAGGTAGGTTTCTCCCCAGGTAGAGACCCATGGACACCACCTGAAGACAGATTCTCATATTCTGTAAATGGTTTCAAAGGAACGGCAACTGGGCACTGGGACAAGACAGTGGGGGAGGGGGGGGGGGACAAAAGTGGGAAACAAGGGGAAACATTTAAATAAAATGAAGTATTCAAACACAGCAGCGGCAATCTTTGAGACACTTTAGCTTCATGGTGTCCCTGCAATGATCAACCCACAGAATTAAAGCGCTGCATGAGGGCTTATCAAGCCCTTTATGTGGAGGCTGCATTTTGCCCGACTGTTTTGTGATGGAGGGAAAATTCTGTCATTACAAAGAACTCGAAAGAGGGTTTTACCATCTTTATCCCGCACATTTGTGCTGGACACTGCACTCTGCCATAATCCTCTTAAATCAAACACACTCTAAAGTCTCAAAGCTGTCTGACACATCAGCTCCATAGAGACGTCCAAGAGTGGAAGCGAGACTTCCTCATTGCGCCCTGGTGGGGTACCAGTAAATATTTAACATAATCACACTTTTATGGAGTTTGCAATTATCCTAGTATATTTTTCAGGGCTTTAGAGAGACTTTGGGAGTCAACCTGGAGGCTCTTAGAGGTCAGGGGAGACTAATGAGAAAAGTTACTGGTTTTAGTGGGACAAAGAGGCTAAAACTGGGATCAATCAATCCAGGTAACACATTTAGACACTTTTGGCTGAGCAGAGGAGGAGGAGGGAGACGGGAACTTTATGAAGAGACACGATTGAGTGGCTGGAGATTAAAATTGTGTGGAGACTGTGAGATAGCAATCGAAGGTCGGGGTGTCAGAGAAAAGCAACAAAGCTAATGGAATCAAAGCGTAGAGGATGGAAGAAAAGCTGCAGATGTTTCCACATCATCTGGGCTGTAGAGCAGGAGGCACGATGACGTTGTGGAGTATCTGACTCTTTCTTAAGATCTATTTGGAATAAAAAATCTCCACAGCTTCTTCGATACTGAACTCCAAGACGGTCACCACAGCAACACAAAGAAAGTGAAAAAAGGGTTTAAAGGACGGGAGCTGGTGATTGTTAGGGAATCACTTAAATAATGTACAGGCTCAGAACCAGAAGGTGAGAAAGCAGAATAATAAAGGCCGTAAAAGGGTGGCAAAGCCGACACCAGTATAGAGAAACAAAAGAAGCGTGTCCGGTGTCCAAAACCCTCAGTGTATTAAGACACATCATCGTTCCTGGCGTGGCACAGATCTCAGCTCTGTCACATTGGATACGACAGGCCTTTCGTCATCTTTCAACAGCTGCACAGCCAGCTCCAACACGCAGACACTGATATTAATAGCAGCCCGAGATTCTGAAGCACCCTTGGGAGTATCGGCCTGCTGCGCAGCCTCCATTAAGCAGATCAAACAGCGCTGTGATAAAACATGATACACGGGGAATCAATGGCAGGTCGCTGCCATCAGTGCTATCATCAAAATCTGCTAATCTGCAACAGGATCAGCTGACCTCATTGTTGCAGCGGGAGACAGTCACAATCACATTCAAAATCCATGTACTGCACAGCACTTTGCAAGTTACAGCCTCGAACCACTAGACCAAAATTGTTCAATTAGTGATGGTTTTTAAACTATTCCGGGCCATTCATCAACTGTTAGCCATTAAAACCAGTAAGGAACGACTTGATAAGGAGTAGTTCAGACCGCCCAGTCATTCTTCAACTTTGAATTTAACATCATTCTTTGGTTTCATTTCCTGCTTTAATTGCACGACAGGGCCCAACACAGTTTTGGAATATTTAAATTTGTATTTCTGTCTTTTCGCATGTTATCACTGCTATTTTTAGATTCTGTCACATTTTCTTACAAAAAAACCCTCAAAAAGTTTTTTGTTATCGAGTTCTGTCCTCCTTGATAGGCAAAACGCTAAGTGCTTGTAATCCTCTCGTGAAAATAAAGTCATGTTCTACTGGGATTTAATGGGCAATGTTAAGGTTCAGCGCACACAGCCAAACTCAATTTCTTTGCTGCTGCACACTAATGATCCAGTTAGCGAAACGTTAATTATCATATTTCAGGCTTTATTCTAGGAGTGCGCTATGCTTTTCTGCTGTGGCAAATTTTAGCTGCCTCCCGTGAAATTCTGGGTGTAGCAGCCTAACAAAGCACCTCAGGACTCTGGAAATGTGTGAAGAACTGACAGCTGAACCTCAGCCACCTATTCCTTCTCCAGCTTCAAAATACAGGCTAAAGTCTGAGGTCAGTGGTGTGCAGGGTTGTGTGTGTGTGTGTGTGTATGGGTGTGTGTTTGTACGTGTGCGTGTGCAGGAAATGAGGCCTTCTCCGTGATGCCTTAGAGATACAAGCTTAATTAATTAGTGTTCCTGAGAGACAGACTGGCAAGGCCGGGAACAGCATATAAAGAGCAAATGGACAGGGATGAGAAGATGAGGAAGAGGAGAAGCGATGGGAGGAGATGAAGACACACGGAGGGCAGCTGGGCTAGATCGGCCCTGTTATGACACAAACATGACTGCAGGGCTTGATTATCTTAGCTGTCCAGGAAAGAAAACCTCACATCGGTCCGCTTTCTGACAGCGTCTCATTGCTTCATATATTCATGAGAAATACTCCAGAACAAAAGGGAGAAGGTCCAAGTGAAACGTGAAAGCACGCAGGTTTGACTCTGATGAAACCATGTTGAAGAAAAGGCTTCAACTGTACGCGCCTTCATCTTTCAAGTCCTGTCTCGCCACATGGGAAGAACGATTTCACCTTCGTGTTCCAGTAAACATCTCAATGATCCAAACGGATTTATGTTGTTGACAAATGAGACCAGGCTCATCTGCACACACCAATCGTTCATGTTCCAGCGGCTGCAGCGGTCACACCTCTGATCGCAGCGCAAGCGGAGGCGTGCACGCGGCAGTGCAGCCAGAGATGAGATGGGGAAGCGAGCGGCTGCCTGGAGTTTGGCTCTGAAAATGAAGTAGATAACAATGGTGCGCCCATGATTGAATTACCCACAGCGAGACAAAAGAGCCGAGCTAGTGATAAGAGACGCAAAAATTTAATCGTGAGCAGCTCAGGGCGGCGATGTGAGCGATCGGAAGACCGATCGGAGGAATGGAGGTAAACAAGGATCCAGGCAGCAGATGGAGGAGGAAAAGTTCAACCCGAGGCCAGAGGCACGTCACTGCCCGGATGTGGAGATGATCTGTATTTCACAGTGGTGTATCAGTAGGATGGTTCTAATGGAGACACAATGTCCTTAATAATGGCCGATGGCCTGTCTTCTGGGCATCTGATTAGATGAGGAAAACCGTGTGTGTGTGTGTGTTTGTGTGTGTGTGTGTGTGTTTATTGACAGGACTGTCCAGGATTAGCCAAAGGCGAGATGAAGACAGAGAGAGCGCTTTCTAATTAACTTCATTGTCTTGCTGAGCAGCTCTAATGGAACGTTACAACTCTGCTGTCAGGAAGCAGGAACTGAAAGATCTGCACAGTTGGAGCAGAAAAAGGAGGGAAAAGGAGGGAAAAAGGAAGGATTATGTCAGGAAACTGCTTCTGCAGATCTTCAGGAGTGATTTTTTTGTGAAATGTCGCAACCACAAACTTGAGGGAAAATCTGTGGAGGAGAATTTAATGGACTTTGGTCAATTCAAGGAGTGACTGATGAAAGAGGGAAGATGAAATAATGCCGTCAGAGGCTTGAGTGAGATGATGAGGGGATGAAGCGGCGAAAGGGAATGAATAATAGAGAGGAAGGTGGAGATGGGGGACAGAAAGAGATGAAAGAAGAAAAAAGGATGTTTTACCTTGACGGTCATCTCAGCCACGAAGATGGTGGTGAAGATATAGTTGGAGATTGTGAGAAACACCCTCTCCTGGTTCAAAAAAATGACAATTAAAAGAGTGAAAGAAGAGCAGGACAGCAATTTTCTCCATCCTCCTGAACAGATATTTGTTGCTCTGGTTCGTTATTCACCATTAAATCTCGAAGCCGAAGTTCAAAGAGCTGCAGAGCGTTAACGTGAACTCTCGAAATGTGTTTAAAACACCTTCTGCTTGTGGAAACGTGCTCGATATCAGAATCCAGCTCCAAGCCCACAAGCCACTGATGCAGGAGCTCCAGTATAATCAAATTGCTCTTTCATCCATCATTTACAGACGCATTTTACCAATTTAGATTTTGCTTTCAAATGAGAAGCAGCTTGTTGAGGGACCAAAATCATCTGCAGAGCCTGATTTAATACCAGAGACCCTCAAATAATGTGATGATATGCTGCATCATGACATCATCATCCTCATAAATCATCAACATAAATCACATATTGCTGCGCTGAACGGGCTCCTATTGGTACCGTTGATTTGATCCAAAGGAGAAACTGCGGCACGAAGGATCAATAAAGTTTGATGTGTTGTTGCAGAATATTGAAAAGATTCAGGGAAATGTATTCTTACTACACTGCCTTGGAGTATCTTCGGCCTCTCCAGGGCCACCGTGATGCAGTTGAGAAAGATAAAGACCAGAACCACGTAGTCAAAGAGCTTGTGGGCGATTATGGACTGGCAGAGCAGCCGGAACCTGGAGGTAAAGAGAAGAGGGCATAAAACTAAGGATAGATACACCAATGTGACAGTAGATTCCATCTCTCAGCGCTAGGACGGCCGAAACCACGTAAAATAACCTTTAGTTTTCAGAGCCGCTGCCCTGCAGTGACTCATGCTGGAAGCTAAATGTGTGATTAAATAGGCCCAGATTGCATGTGGGAACACAAACAACTCCATCTAGCACACGTGTTAGTAACTGTAGCCCTTTCACTTTGGTTTTGTTCAACCATTATCAAATAAATACGTTTTTCATTATTGTTTCTTCCCCAATGACTTTCACAACCTTTAATCTCAGACACTCAGCTCTGTGTGACCATTTTATTTTCTGTCCAAAACAGGAGAGGAACACAAGCAATTAACCCTCATCTGACTAAGGTGGTGGAGCAGATGAACCAGAAACCGGAACAGAACATTTGAAACCAGAAAATGTAGGGAAAAGGAAGGATTGACACACGTATACCTGCCTGAGTCCACAGTTAAAACCAAGGTCTCTGCTCAGCACTACTACATCCAGCTTTCTGCTGTAGGCTGCTCTGCCCTCATCACAGGTGAGTCAGGAGGATAGAGGCTACTTTTTGTTTAAATGTTTGAAAATGACAATAAAAAATCATCTCTAAAAGTCATCTCTAAAAATTGGCCATGTCTTCAACTCTGGTGGCTGATCCTAGTTTGTGGCTACTGGAAATACAAGTACAAAAGTCTCGGCAACCTCATGAGTGACATCTGTACATTAGGTCCTGTTCCACAGATATTTTGCAGATATTTGCAGTACTGCTCTGTTTCTGGCTCCATATCCAGCAACAGCAGCCCCCGAGAGGCCACTAAAGCTCATCTGGCACCTATAAGAGGACAGAATTTACCTACTGTTGCTCTTGATCTCTGGCTGCAGGAATCAATGTGCTAATGTGGCTGCTGAGGACACTGTCCCTTCAGCTATCGGATCCAAATCTGGCAGACCGCCCCATCCACATTGATCGTGACCTGGTGTGGGAACCTCGTCCTGCCTGAGATGCAGCTTCTCTCCTTGGCTTGATTCCATCTCTGTCTGTCCAATTTAGCTTATATTTCTCATTAGTGCGCGAGCTCATATGCTCTCACCTACACTCAGACGTAAACGGCGTAACAAGGCATAAACAAGGCAGCGATCTGCATATGCTCCTACGCAAACACGCAGGAACACTACACACTTTGTGGCCTAACACCACCAACACACACAGCCCTTGCATGACAGATGGCACCTGCCAGGATGCCAAAACACAGCCCCCAGTCCCGGCTTCCCTTGAGTGGCCATCAGCACACGGGGAGTCAAGTGAATGAGCGATTGGATAACTGAGCCATTTTTCTTTGGTGTTGCGTTCAGGGGTGTTTCTGCCAGCAGTGCATCGACAGCTGGAGAAAACAGAATGACACAAACAAAGAGAGCACCCACAACTGGGAGGCCACAGTCAATAAGACTGTCTAGAATAACAAAAAGAAAGACGGAAGGACGTGTTGACATCACTAACGAGCCATCGGAGAAGGCAGAAGACAGCTGAGTGTGAACAAACAAATGGGTTGACTGCTGCTCCTGCCTCCATCTTCTGGATCAGGACAAAAAGCTGAACATTTGTTTCTGTAGGCGCTGACGGGCTTGAAGGAAATCCTCTGCTGTAAACTGTCCATAGGAGGAAGACACTCAATTTACCCGTTTTGTGGGGAAAACAGGTAGACGGACCAGTCCTCTCTGGTCTCACACCAGTCGGGCTTGTACACCTCTATCATCTTCTGGATGCGGAAGCACAAACTCTGGGGGAAGGATGAGAAAAAGAGAGAGAGAGAGAGAGGAGGGATGAAAATTCATTCATCTAAGCATGTTTAACTCAATGCTGGAACAGCTAGCAGCTTTAAGAGGAGGAGAATTTGCACGACCTTTGACCTCTACCAGTTTTGTTTTGATTCACCCACCTTCAACTTGAGTAAAAACTGTTTAAACATTGCAGTAGGACCACTCAGATTTAATCATGACGCATTCCGTATGCCAGGAAATTCCATAAATTGACTGAAAAAGCCACTAAAGCAGTTACATAATGTAATATTCTGGCCCGGTTGAACACCTACCCCCACCACAATTCTCATTTACATTCTCAGTAGCTCTCAGTAGTAAGCTCCAAGCAGCAGCTGTAAAGCTCCTCTCTTAATCTTGACCAAATCTATATCCTCAGAATAAGTGTTTTGTTTCAGGGACTCACATAATCTGTTTCTTCGTCCAGATCTGCACGATCTTTACGCGCGTTGACCTGTGGGAAAACCTCAGACATCAGCCGAGTGTGAATACCCGGCGTCTTGCCATTACAATCCCGGTGCCCCCCTCCCAGTCCACTTCCAATCCCAGAGCCTCCGGTGACAGAGCCCCCGGCACCACACCCGCTCTTCCTCCCAGTATCTGGGTGGAAGGGTGGGTGACCTGGAGGTTGTCCTCCAGCGCGGAGAAGCTCTGGGAGCTCCAGGGAAAGGGCCCGTCGATCCCTCCTCCTAGCAAAGTGTCTGGACAGCAGCAGAGGTGGGGGTGGGTGATGTTTGGATAGAGGATGGTGAGAGTGGGAAGGATGAGTGAGGAGGGACTCTTGTTCTGCGGAATAGGGGTAAGACTGGGGGGAGCAGCTGCTGCGCACGCGCAGACTTCCTCCTACAAGTGGAGCCCCTCCAAAGCCGTAACTCCTCCGACCCAGACTGTTTGAGCTGGACCTGCAAAACAGGAGGTATCAAAAGGTGGAAGTTTTAAATATTGATGAACAACTTGCAAAGTATAAATAGAGTTCATCAACAGACTCTGTGGCGCTCTGTCGTTAAGTTAATAAGATTGACAAACTCTGAAGAAGATTTGATGTTTGTTTCCAGGTTGTTTAATTAAGGTTTAATGAGGACATTAAGAATTCATTACCTGAAATAACCCTCCCAACATAATCACTTACCTGCGACTCCATCCTGAATGTGGAGGGAGAGGGCGCCCCCAGTTGTGGTAATTGGAACTGCGGCCATGACGCTGAGAGACAGATATTAAATTAATTAAAATGAATTAGCATTCGTTTGATTTTAGCTAATTCCTGTTTAAGCTTCAGTAATGGAATCAGTGAAGCATCATTTGATTTATAAATCTTTGAAGAAAGGTATGTCCAACAAAAACACGTGACAAATTCCCAGGATAAATTACTGGAAAAGTTAAAAAATCGGCATTAAAAAGCTTTTCATATTAGCCTGCTGACATTGAGGTAAATCTAAAGTGCCTGGAGTAACAGTTCTACTCAGAGGAGGAGAACCTGTTCTGTTTGTTTCCACGTGTCTAATCCTCTCATTGTGAGATGTAATTACATATATATAGGAGAGCTACAAGTCATCAGTCACAGCCTGAGCTCATACACCCGAGGATATGCATCAGTCTCGATAGAAACTGCAGTGAATCGTGCACGTTGGCTATTAAGTAAGAGCAGAACCTACACAGAGCAGCGCTGCCGTTCACTCAGGAGGAACCATAAACCTCTCTAGACCCACACTCCTCTGTCAAAATCATTTGTTCCTCTAATAGGCTAAGTATGAACAATGCAATCTTGCACGGTTTCTCTTTTGTCTTAGTTTGTCAGCATCTCCCCTTAATCCGCTAGCTGCCTGTTCCCTGAATAGACAGTGAAAAGGTGGGTCTCTTGAGATGACACGGGGGTAGTAAACATAAAATAAAAGATGATAAAACAGTTGGTTCACCAAAACCGAACAAACCATGGTCCAACCAATCACCGACGAGATGGATGGGGGAGGGGCATGTGGATATAAATCTTGATTTACAATTTGCATAGTGCACCTTTAAATCATTTACTAAGAGCAGTAGCATTAGTTGAAGGTGATGATGAGGCTGTTTCTGCTCATCTCTTCTAGCTAGGAGGATTTGGAGAAGAGGACGAAACTCCACCCTTAAGAAGAGGAAGAGACGCCATTGTGAAAACGAGGAGACTCCACTGTGATTAAGATGAGGTTCCACCGAGAGGAAGAAGAGTCTGCACCGTGTGTTGTTTCTTGATCACCTCAGAGGTCACAGTGGTGATAACGCCTTAACAGCAGCTCATCATCCATTTCACTTCCACTTGCTTTTGTCATTGCAATTCATCTCACTTCCTGTCTGCATCTCCGTGTTTTCTATGCTCTTCTCTTCTAAATTTTCTAACCGGAAAAGGTCCAGTACGAGTTGCAGTGGCACAAGTTGTCTCGCTTAAAGTCCACAGTATTAAAATAGCTGCTCCATTACAGCATCGAGGTTTGGTTGTATGCATGACATCACAGATGAGCAGAAGATGAAGCACAGGCAGTTCACTAAAAGTGTTCAGAAGATAGATGTTTCAACTCAAATGGTGCTCTAAAATTCATTTCAGAATTATTAAATCTTCAGCAAAACTCATAAGCTCACCTCACACTGTTAAATAAGGAGGTATCTTGTCATTGTATCTTCATTTTGAAGCGACTGTGACTCTGCTTAAGGTCAGCTCAAGGTGGCCGACCACTCAGACCAGTCAGAGGAAGAGCAAACAGTCAAAAAATCTCCTGAAATATCCACACATGTAACCTGACACCTGACATTTTCCTCTGGAGCCAGGTTTGTTTGCTCAGGGAGCACCGCTGTTTTAACAGCGGTGCTCCCGACTTGCTTGAAAACGCACTTGATCCTTGGTAATTGCATTTGACTGCTCAGTAACAGTTGCACTGATCCTTAACTGGGGTCCAAGATTATTAAAATGTTATTAAAAGCTGATGGGCTGTGGTGTAGATGGGTGACGAGGCACATCAGTAACTCGTCGATGGCCTGCGATCGACTCTACTGATATTAACCAACCAGAAAAAAAGCTTTTTGTGGCTCTATTAGCTGTCCTGGTAACTACTGATAGTTGTTGCCAAAGTGTAGGCAAAAGAATTATTCATGGCTGGCTCCTTCCTCTGTGGTTGTAAAGAACAGCATGTTTTTAAAGGAATTTTGAAAGGCAGGAACTCTGGAAAATGATTTAACATGTGATTTGCAGCATTTGAAGAGAATCCCTTGATGTTGGGTGTGAACCCAGTCTGGGATTACGTACTAAAGAAAGGGAGCGTCTCTCCAGGCTGCTCTTGCCGAGGCTCATCACGCTGCTCTTCCTCGAGTCCACAGTGACGCTCCGCCTCTCTGAAGAGTAGGACCCCCTGGAACTAGAACAGCCGCCTAGCTCCAGATGGCCATTTGGTGTCAGTGTGCAGATCCTCGGGTCTACAGAAAGAGTGGAGGAAGAAATCCTACATTACTCTTTTCTGAGCGTGGCTCTCCACGTTCCAGGATATCTCCCTGGCAACGTGTCTCAGGGTGCTGTTGGTTATCTCTGAAGGTTGATCATCCTGGCTGATATTAGTACAAAAAGAATGAATATGTGTTCAGCTTACCAGACAGCTTTATCGAGTCGTGCTTCTCACTTTCATCAAAGTTGGAAGAAGAGCGGTCGTCATCGGAATTGGAGCGGTTAGCATCTCCCTAGCGACACAAGAGGTTTAGAAATAATTACTCAGGACATCTTAATGTGCAGTGAAACACTTTGTGACCACAGGGTTAGAGTTAGAGCAATCGACTGGACCAACATCTACCTATGACTCAGTTCTCAGTTCCTGTATTAAAATAATCAACTTCACAATCTCCGAAAGGTTCAGGAGCAAAATGCTTTGTGTTTATTCCACATTTAGGTTGGCTGTCTCCTGACCTCTCTCTACCTCACCCTTTCCCCCTCCCTCCTGCGCCAGCTTCTCCTGTAGTTCCAGTGGTGTCTTGTTGTGTTCTTGAGCTTTATATCCAGACCTCTGGTGATACTGATCTGGATGTGGTTGCTTGGACCCTGGGCTTCATTAGTATTCAGCCCTGGATTGTGATAAAACTCTTTGGCCTTTTCTGATGTTCCTGTGGTTGAAGGTTCAGGATGCAGCGGAGCCAATAAGCCAGAGAACGTGTCAATCGCAATGACGTAGAGAAAGATGAGGCTATTTGAGTTTGACATTTCAGAAGGATCAATCAAAAGCTGGCTGATTAGTGTCAGTTTCCTCTTCAATTGGCAGATCGGAGCTTCATCTCACACAGGCGCTAATGTTTTGATCAGTGCACGAAATCAATCAACTACATGGCAGTTTTGTGCCGATACATCTAGGAGTTTGATAGTCGGCAGCAGACAAGCCTGCCATGTTTTCAGTGAGTGTTTTATGGAGATGGCACTTTACCTAAATGCGCAGCTTTATGACTGCTTTCAGTCCCTTTCGAAGCTACTTTCAACAATTGGAGAAGAATGATGTCTGGTGAAGAAGATCAGCCAGAAGAAATATAGCTGAATATTGTAGTATAGGAATACATTGTATAGTGTATCCACTCAGGAACACCAAGGGAGCAACAGAGGCAATGATCCTGGAAAACAACCCCCATTTGTCATTTTTCAGCGGTTGCTAAACGCTGGCAGCTGTGGTTGCCAGGTACCACACATAATAGCATCCTCCTTACGACACCTTTGGTAAAAAGATAAAAGCATTCAGAGCAGAATGATCTTAAGACACCCGCAGACATTTAAAATACACGTGAATGTCTTCCTTTTGTGTCTTTGCTCTGAGATGCTTCATCATTTGTAACTGCACACGTCCTTCTGCTCAGCCCAGTCTTTATGAAAATCAATATGTCACAGACGCTTGGGATTATTTTAGCTATGAAGGTCAGCTGCAAAGGTCAGAGTCCTCAATCCTTGAGAAACTCAGACAGATGGATGGTCAGCTGTCCATCCAGCAGAGAATGAAGAAATGACGGATAGTGGGAAGCAACTTTTATAACTCACACAAACACCAACAGGCGATCTGAAAGACTATCTAGATAAAACACTGTCATTGCTTGAATTGTATACACGCTCATGTTGATTTGTTTTTTGTAACAAGTACTACTGATACTGTGGAAGGTTGCAACTCATATAAATGATAAGAAGATCCACACACTGTCCCAATTGTTGATGTGAATGCAATTAAGTGAATGTAAAATGAAGTGTAAAATCAACATCGGGGCTTTTTGAGGTCACATAAGGAGTAAAATGCGGTGACAAGCTTGTTTACCTCTGCCTGAAATCCTTCCACCAAGATCGCCACCAGCAAGTTAAACAGGACATAGTTGCCAAAAGTCATGAGGGCCACAAAGTAAAGAGCAGCTAGTGGTGACGTGGCGGCCATACCGTTGTACAGAACCACGTTCCAGTCCTCCTGCGTCAGAATCTGTGGAAATTTACATGATAGGTCCAGAGAATACGAAGATTAGTGTTTCAGATCAAGGAACGGAAAAAATGGGTGTTGTATTGAATGTTAATTTGCACGACTGTTGCCTGCATATAGATAGAAATGTGACAAGTACATTTATCATGCGTAGCAACTCATTTTGTTTAGTTAAAAGTGAAAAAAAGAAATATTGTTACCTGGAAAACAGTAACAATGGCCCAGAGCAGAGAGTCAAAGTTCTTCCGATCCGGTACCGTGTCCCCCGTCTCTGTTTTGATACTGAACTTACAGCCAAAGATGTGCATCCCGAGAATGCTGCAACACAACAGCATAGCAACAGATCAGGCTAGGAGACAGCACATCAATGTTTTTTAAGGAGCTTTATGGATATCAAAGGCTGTCTCATCATAAACAACTGAAAACCTTCATTCATATGAAGAGCAGCACTCAAAAAGATAACAAACATGGAGATAAAAATGGTGAGGGCAGTTGCTGCTGGCTTCAGAAAGACTCAAGTCCTTCAGTTGCTTTGCCAGCAAACAAAACACTGCTCTGGAACATGATGACCTTCCTGTTCAACATGCACAAAGCACCTGGAATCGAACTGGGCAAACAGGCAAATTCATAAATGAGCATGTGTTGTCTATTAGAAGGTGAAGTGTCCATTTTTCTTACAGGGAATGAATAAAGCCTCACTGTGACGGATCATTTAGGCCAGTGGTCTCAAGCTCGCGGCCCGCGGGCCAACTGCGGCCCCCGGGACAATAGTTTGTGGCCCCCACCTTAATATGAAAGTTTAATGTTAGTGCGGCCCGCGAGTTTGATATGAATGGCACTTTACAGTGTTTTTTGCAGAGCTGAACGAACCTACCAATCACGGT
This sequence comes from Takifugu rubripes, assembly GCF_901000725.2. Lineage (NCBI taxonomy): Eukaryota > Metazoa > Chordata > Actinopteri > Tetraodontiformes > Tetraodontidae > Takifugu > Takifugu rubripes. Next base: position 10,067,761 of record NC_042301.1, read on the forward strand.
GGGGTATATGGCTGTCAGGGGCGGGACATCGGCCGGGCATGTTCGCAAATTTGTGACATTACACCTCCTCTCTTAGAGGACCAATCACAGCCCAGGCGGCGTCCGAAAACCAATGAAATAGCGACGCAATAGCGGGTTATCATAGCTCCGAATACATCTCGGAGCCTCTCTTAAACAAAACGTGAAGTAATTTAAAATAGTTTTTATTAATGCTGCCACATACGTAGTTTATTGAAATATTTATATTACTGAATATAGATTTTCGCAATGTTAAGATAAAATGGTAGGGACTATTTTGTAATCCCACCCCTATGCCCATGGTGTGTAGTGTGTGTGGGGGTGTGTCGGCTAAACACTGAAACAGAAACTTCAGTGGCACCAAAGTGGAATTATATATATTACACAGTCCCAAACATGTCACATGCCTGCAGTGAAGAGAAAGGTAGGTGATGAGCACAGACAATTTCTATTTTTATTATTATTATTATTGATTGAGTGAATTATTCTCTTATTCATTCTTAAGTTGTTTATTTATTTTTCCATCTTATTTTGTGTTTAAAAATAAAGATATTTGAGAACATTGGAATGTTTTGATCAGAGCATTTCTTGTGGAAAACCCGATGTGGCCCAGCCTCTCCCAGACTCTGCCTACAGCGGCCCCGAGGAAAATTGAGTTTGAGACCACTGATTTAGGCTAATCCTCACCTGAAGATGAAGATGAAGAGCATGAGCAGCATGCAGAAAGTGGCCACATTGTCCATGGTCTTCATGAGCACCACTAGTTGTCTCCTCAAGGCCGGCATGAACCTGACCAGCTTCAGGACCCTGAGCAGCCTGAAGGTCCTCAGCACAGACAGACCTCCGTCGGACTGGCCAACAATCTCGCACACACTTAGGAGAAAAACAGGCAGAGCTGAGAGATGGAAGCCAAAGACCTGAAAAAGCACCAAATCTAGAGTGGCATGAATAAATGGGAGCCCTCTCCTGATCAGGGCTGCAGTGGTGGTCTCATCTGGAGGACCATCAAGCAACGGTGCCACTCTTGCTTATGTTTTGCAAGAAGGGAGGCTGTCAGCTCCTATAATGCTGCTGTGAGTAAGGATCTGGGCTTCCAGGTTTCTTTATTTCTGTCCTCCACGTTAGACAAAGGCAGACTCAGACACCCAAAACCAGACGGACTCCTTTGAAACCCATTAACTCCTCCCAGCTCGCTCAACATACGTTTTAACCAGCCTCATCCGGGGTTAAGGTGCCACGTCAGGCCTGTGTTTGGGACAGTATAAATCAAACTGAGTTTAATACTTTCTTAATTGCGACAGGAAAAAGTTTTGATCTCTGGCAGAGTTTTGTGGTGCTTATCACGAGCAGAGAGTTATGCTCAAAAGAACAGTCAGGTTTTACAGATATGCGTCCTGCAGCGGGCTGCTTATCAAAGCTTTCAGAACGGCATCAGAACAGCATCGGCAGCGATTGAATAGGGGCACTTTCAGGGAGCAAACTCTGAATGCCTATCTGAGAACCTTCACATAGATGAAGGGAGGCACATTTGTAATGGAGGCAGATAAGGTGACAGATGCGGATACGTTCAATCAACAGCTTCTGTGACGGGCTGCACATTTGATCTTGCTCAGTTTTAGCAGCTTTGATGCATATTTGATCCCATCATAATGGGGGAAAATGGCAGACAGATCAAAGGTAGAATGATCACCTGAAGCCGCAGGCTCACAACAAAAGACGGGAAGGTGTTTGCTGCTGTCTGCCCGCTTTGGCATCCAAATATATACAGGTGGTACATTTCAGTAAATGGAGAGTGGGATTGACACCCTGGCAAAGACCAGCATAATTTACGCAGCAGCTCTGGATCTGCATTATTTGGTCTTCCAATCTCAAACCCCCTTTTGTCCTACTGCTACTGCTCTATATTAAAGATGTGTGCTTCTGGTAAATACCTTATAATGACAATCACTCCATCAAAGACATTATAGGGGTTCCTCAGGTAGTTGAAAGAGCCAAAGGCTGTCAGTTTGAGGATCATCTCCAAGGAGAACATGCTGGTGAAGACGATGTTGCAGATCTCCAGGACATTGGTGAGTTCCTCCGGCTGACAAGGCAGAGTGACCAGATACTCAGATTAGAAAACATGAAAAAATTACAGGAAAAAAAAGGATTGACAAAAAAGGATTTTGGCTTCATCTGGCCAACTTGTACAGGACACAGTCCAACCATATCCAATCCAATGTATGATTGGATCTCTGGGTTTTTCACCTCCTAACAAAGCGAGGAACAAGAAAATAAAGTGCAGCACATTTCCTCTTATTAATTATGTATGCTGCATGAGTTGTTATAAAAGGTGCCACTGTTGCCACCTTAGAGAAAAAGACGGATGTTCCTCCCGGCGTCGGTTCTGATGTTGAACTGTAAATCCAGGCAGTGACTCTTATTGATGTTCTGCTATTAGATGGATAAATTTAGACATGCCGATAAGTCCATTCATGCTTTTAAGTACATGAACAGCGGCAGCTGGTTTAATGCGTTTCCTTTTTTTTTCGCCTTTCACTGTAAAATTGCCTTCACAATAGCTTCTGGCTGTCAGTCTCATGCTGTGTCAATGCGCATCAATGTCTGTCTTTTCTCTTCTCTCCTGACACAGTTTAAGTTTCTCTCTCTGTTTCTGTCTGGCCCGGGTCAAATTACCCAAGAACACACACACACAGGGATCTAAATTTGGCACACTCACAAATTCAATCACGATTCCAGCACATCTCTATTCCACAGAGCCCCTCTTTTACCTCACTGATGATGCTTCTGACATTTTCACTATTCCAGAATCAATGAGGACAGTGTGTATTGCGTTTACGTGCCTCTATGTATGTATGTATGTATGTATGTATGTATGTATGTATGTATGTATGTATGTATGTATTGTTGTACTTGCTACATACTGACTACCATAATCCATATTATACTAGGAAAGTGGAGACATTGTGACTTCAAAGCCCTATTTGGGGGAATAAGATGTGGATTGAAGGTTAGGTTTAGTTGAAAGTCAGGGGTCAGGGTCGGGGGCTAGGTGGGATGGTGATAGTGGGTTAGGGTTAGGAGTTTGGAAATGCAATATACAGTATCCATGAAAGACCTCACAAAGATTGGAGTACAATGATGTGTGTGTGTGTGTGTGTGTGGGGGGGGGGGGGGGGGGGGGGGGGGGGTGAGTGCGTGTGCATGCTTTATATTTGTCATTACTAATGAGTGTTTAGCTGTGAGAAAACACAGGCTAATGATGCATATCCACCACTGTTAGCATCACCGATTGCAGACCAGCCAAACATTGTTGACAGCCCCTGGAGATCCATTACTGCCATCTCATTACTGCAGACCTGAGAACAGATCTAAAATTTTGTTTTTCTATCTGCTGATGTCTGAAAAAAGAAAATACCATCCCATTGGCTCACTGCTTTAGCGAAGTGGAAAGGATCTTCGAAAAGTATGCTGGGTATCTATAACAATAATAATAACAGCAATTTCCCTGAAGATATGGGGGTGGGGGGGTTGGGGTGGGGGTGGGGGTGGGGGGGGGGGGGGTGGGGTATAACATATTCACTGTGCAATGAAACCCGCAGGTAAACAATAGTTTGCTAGTCTGATAGCAAAGACTCTCTCAAGACTCACAGACCCACAGTGGGGTGGAAGTCAAAATAAACTAAATCCACTATGCTATTATAAATCTACTCTCCGTTCCCTTTCTGTGCACTCAAAGGTGTAACATGAGATGCACGCTGGTTGTACCTGTACAACAGAACAAAGCTAACACAGCTAAAATCTGCCATTGTGTAATGTTATTTGCTGGCAAACAGAGAAAATAATTCTGTTTTAACCGGTGGTAAATGCAGCCGCATGTGCTTCTGCCAGCTGCTTCCTAATCATCCTCAGGTGGAATTAGAGGCTTAAATCACATAATATATTTTGGCTGCATTATTAACTGTTAATTTCTTTCATTCTAAAACACGCTGCTCTCTGCGCTGCTTCTTAGATTGCCCCCCCCAAAAGCTAATTAGGATCTTGTTTCTGAACGCTTTGACCTAGTTGTGCTCATAATTGCCAAATACGTATGTTTGCGTTCTGCCATGAATTCAATTTGCGTCTGACAACCATGCCCAGAGAATCTGAAGGAAGAAAGCACGTAGGTGTCCCTCAGTATATCGATGGAGAGCGTGGCTGCCCCGCCAACATCCATCCATCAATTACTTTGTTGAATGTTGACATTTTCGACTGAGAAAGATGCTTATTCAACAGTGCTGTTTGATCTCCATCCATCCCTGTCAGCCATCCAAAGTACCCATCATGCAATTGGGTTATTGATGCTCCAGTGGCTGTCAAATTAATAATATATGGCGAGTAAATATGTAAGTTAATGGAGAATGCCTGTGACCACCTTCCTGCGATATTTCCTTCCATATTTCACCTTATTATCATTATAAGAGGAGGCCCACAGAACTGAGATAAGGCATCGGCCCCACCGTTCACACAGAAAAGGGGTGTAAGTTTGGTTTGTTGAAAGGGAGGTGCAACCACCGACACTTGCCGTTTCCTCGCCCTTAAAGGAGCAAAGTGTGTGTCTGCCTCGCTCGTTGTGTCTCAGGCTATTTTTAACTCTCCCCAACATGAGAGACGACCCACCGCTGTGGCAGTGGCAGGCGCAAGTGGGCGATGGTATAGAAAGAGCCGGAAATATTGATAAAACCACAAAGAGCGCACAAAGCAGAGCTACAGGAAACAAGAGAAAGGCTGAAGTTAAAGATACGTATGAAACTATGTTTCATTGATTAAATCTGATCACCAGTTACATTTTGTGAAGGCCCCACAACCATCGGGTCCTTCTGCCCTCATGAAGCTAATTAACAGCACGTTGGAAAGATAAAGAGTTGGAGGTTAAAGTACAGTACCTGCTCGTGGTGCTCTATGCCCATGCTGATGGTATTGATGAGAATTGCGATCATAATGCCTCTGTTGAAGTATTTGCTCTCCACGATCTCCCACAGCTTCACCCGGGTGCCGTACCAAATGTCCTTGCATGTTCTCCTGGGGCAGCAGCCCTTGTGGTTTGCGGCGCCCTCCCGTCTCTTCTCTTTGTTACTGGAAGAAACCCCCTCCCCATCGGTCTCCTCCACGGCTCCATCGTCCGCTTCATCCTTTTCGGTGCAAACTGGACCGACTCCATCGGAGAGCGAAAGGGCCGTGGCACACTGGGGGCAGCCGTCTCTGACGGAGGCGGAGGTGAGGGCCATGGGTGAAGTGTGGTCAGGCTTGTTATGGTGAGGACAGGGTGCAGCTGAAACAATAAAGAGCAACTACTCTGTATCTGCCATTATTCTGTGTCTACAGAACCATCTTCATATTTTAAAGTCCCTCTGCGTACCATGTCTCCTCATTGCAGCCCTCTGACGGCCCTCTCTTCCATTGGCTTTCCGCTCCCTCCTTTTTCCTCCTCTTCCTCTCCCGACGCCGCGGAACCCGCGAGGTTTTCCCCGCAGGGTGTTGAACAGAATGACGGTTTGCCTCCTGGCTTTGCGCAGGATGTGGCAGACAAGCTGGAAGAGCTCCTCGTAGCAGTCTCCGGGCTCGCTCGCCAGGGTGGAGGAGGACAAACACTGTGCTCGCTGCTCCTGCATCAGCTGGTGCTCTCTCTGCTTGGTCTCTGAGAACTGGGTGGCGATGACCACGAGGCACAGGTTAATCATGAAGAAAGAACCCACCTAAGATGGGGGAACCACAACGAAGGGAAGTAAGATTTTCTCCATCTGACGATTAACACAAACGATCACAGGATGATAAATAAGCACCGTGACACTCTTACAGCAGGTGACAGGCATCATTAATCTCGAACATTCCTCTTGGACAAAGGAAACACCATTATTAGACTGGAGCTGCTCTGGAAGAGCTCACGGCAGCTTCACTGTCTGCCTGGTCTTGTGTGGAAATGCTTCTCAACTACAGGTGAAATCAGAATCGGATTTTCGAAGTTTCTCTGCACTAAAGATCCAACCAAAGATCCAACACTGAAACAGATCAGTGCTGAAGGTCCTTTCCAGAGGTGTTGACATTGAAACAGGAACTTTTGCTCTATGGGCTCAGAACTGAATTCAACAAGCTGCCTGGCAGCAGTTGGAGGATCCTTTTGGGTAGATGACATTCCAGGAAACCAAAAAGGTTCTTATTTGTACAGAGGATGACTCCTGCCTAAGCGGTAAAGACGTTTGGGGATCCAGATCATCAGAGGATCATCGTGACACGTGTTACCACAGTCATGTGTCAGAATAATTCATTTCTAGTGGAAGTTTAGAGTCAACCCAGCGTTAATTTTTTCGAGGAAGAAACTGGAAAACCACTCACGCACGCATCTTTGCTACAAATGCAAGGCAGAACAAAATGCCCTCTTCTCCTCCAGACACAGCTCTGTGTTTGACTTCTAGAAAGGATTTTTGGATCGAGGAAAACACGGGGGAGCAGCTGAATGTTGGCTTTGGACCCCGCTGCCCTTGATTAATAATAAAGTAGTTGTTACCAGGGAAAGCCTGGTGGTACACAAGTGAGGAAGAACAGTCTTCAAAGATGATATCAGAGGAGGAAAAGCCTGTTTTTACACTGCCTCATTCTTTCCCACTTTCCTCACATCAGGATGTCTTTATCTAAAAGTGGCCCCTCTGCTCCATCCATAATTAAAATGAAGCCATCTTTATTTGATCCCACAGTGGTTGCTTCAGGCTCTGCAGTGTGTGTTACTGCTGTGTAACTCTAATGGACACAAAAGCAGAAAAGAAGAGAAGAGAAAAGGGCAAAGTCACCCAGAGAAGGGGAGCTGAATAGAGGACGAAGAGGCAGAGGAAGGATGGAAGCTAACGCTCTTCGACTGTGATCAATAGTGGTTGTAGGACTTGATAACACCCCTCTGATCTCTGAGCCACGGCAGACTGTGGAGGAGCTGGAGAAAAAGTGCTTCAGCATGTGTGAAGTCTTTGATTCCCAGTGCAAAGTGGTCAAAATTGTCCATTTTTCATACCAGCAGAAGGTCTCGTACCACCAAGCTCGGTAATCAGTAACCACTTCCTCATCCTCCCTTATTCCTCTGCTCCTCCTCCTAGTGACAATGGACATCTCTTTAATTCTATTCAACTTTTATTTTCCTAAAGCTCTGCTTCATTGTTTTGCATTTCTGGCTGCGTTGGATCGTGTCTCACCCTTCAATTAAAAACAAGTCTTGTTTAGGGATGAATGTCTATAAAAGTCTCTTTAAATTTAAAATTCAGCATTGCGAGGTGGCCTGATTTACATGATGATTTGATTATTGTAAAGACAAATTAAATGTCACGGTCTTCACTCTGGCAAAGCAAGTCAATTCATTTCAGTTTAAATTGTCCTCAAAAGCACTCGCGATCGTCCCGCAAAGGTGGTTGGTGTGTATGATAATTACTGCCTCTCTGGAGCTCAAGGCCTCACAAAGCAGGTTGTTTCTTTGCAATAATGCTGTGACAGGTGGGGCCACAACAGCGGGTCCCCTCCTCTCCACCCAGCTACAGCCTGAGACGTAATGAGGAGCAGAAGAGGAGAAAACCGGCTCTGCAAGTGTGGGAATAAAAAGGCTAATTACACTACTTGGCTCTGAAACAAAACACGTCCAAACTGGCATTTGGAGACGTTAAAACCTTAATTCCGCCGAGCCAAGCGGCTCCGTGTGAAGCTTTTAATTCCATCGAGTTCTCTCGTGCAACATGACACTAATCAACACGCAACATCTCAGGCTCTTTAACTTTGTTTTTCAAGCCTCTCCATCTGTCAGCCTTCACATCGCTTTGTCTCTAATCAGCGTTTTCATCTTGTGTCACTCACCCTTCACTCCACTCGTCCCTCTCACCCTCTCATCAGCTGGATTTAACACAGTTTTATCGTAACTTTTGTGTGAAATTGTCAAAGCATCTAAATACATCCAGAATGTCTCCGTCTCTGCCCTCGTCTTCAGACGCTGTCTTCGGTCTCTGCGAGCTCCGCGTCAGGCGCTATTAAAGGAAACATTATAAAAGCCTCCACATCAGACACTGAGTCAGATAGGGGCAAGCAGGGATATGAAGGCAACTTTTAATAGATCGCAACCCTACATTCTTTTGGATTTGTGAGACTGGTTGCAAGCCAGAAACAGAGGGGACGAGACTGTATAATATTAGAGTTCCAGGTTTGATTCCAGCTGTTGTCCTCCATGTGGGTGAGGCACTAGCAGCCTATGGAACATGTCATTCTGCCTCTCTCCCTGACCCTGATCCTACACACCACCTAAAGCTGCATAGTGGCCCAGAAGAGCCTTGCGGTCTCAGAGAAGGAAGGTTGTATTTATGGCTGCAGCTAAAAACCTTAGCAAATGATGAAGCTTGCAGCTGGATGCAGGTGGATGAAACATTTATTCCTGCAAAGCAACAGATGACTGGGATAATGCTCAGAGGCAACATAAAATCTCTTTTATTTCCTTTAAAGTTTGAGTCAAATGAATGTCAGAGCTGCAGGATGCAAAGTTAAACTCTTATAGCCACCAAGTTCAGGCAGTCAAAGGCAGCTGATGCTGCTGGTCGTAACTGTGTGTGTGTGTGTGTGTGTGTGTGTGTGTGTGTGTGTGTGTGTGTGTGTGTGTGTAGAGGGGGCACTCAGACACACAATCGATCACACAATTCTCTTGTTCTCGAGCACGTGGTGCACATATCTGGAGCTTGAAAGGTCTCCACGTGTCACGTTCTGACCTGCTCTTTATATCCCTGTGATCTAAGAAACACAAATGGTGTGTCTCAGGGGTCCACTTCAGGACCAGATTTGTTCCCTATGTCTAAGCTCTACCTGGTTTATCTGTATTGCAGACATGACAGCAGTGTTATTAACTGTTGTAATTACTATGAGACATCTGGTGGAGTGTGTCATTAGGGTTTGTGCCCAGAATGTAACCCCAGCATGCCATATAGACATTTTAAAACCTATCTCTTCTTCTCTTGTGTAAAAAGGGGGTGCTTAGATAAATGAAGTGGCATTGGCTGTCATGAGGTTCATGATGGCAGAGCCTGATACCTACTGCAAGGTCTCATAGGTCACACATTCACTTAACATGCTAAATGAGATTAAGTCAATTCCTGAGAGAGCCACTAAAGGTGATAACTGTGCTAATGATGTCACCTGGCTGTCCAGAAGGAACCGTATATCTAACTCACAAGCTAGTGAAATTTAGCTCAAACTGGGTAAACAAAGTGAAACCATTCATCACTGGAGGTGTTCGAAATGGTGAAAAATGTTGCTTTTTATTCCTGACCCTGAAGACAGACTGTGAAATTCCTTTTCTTTTGATTATATTTCTTGCTGTTTTTAAACGGGGTTGCTGGGAGAAACTGGAACTTGTGCAAAAGCAGCCATGGATTATGTAAATGACATGACATTAGCATGTTTATCCAACGTGTTTCTGTTCACGATAGCAATGTCCTTGTGTGATTGCACTGTGACTAAGACTAATGGGAACAGTGACAGTTACATGACTGATGCTCAGCCAGGAACTGGAGAAGAAATGGAGGTAAAAGAAGAGTAAATGAAGGCAGCCAGAGGAGCAACACAAGAGCTCGGGGAAGGAGGGAAAGCAAGAGTTGGCAGGAGGGGGGTTTATTGATGATGTTGGTGCCATCAAAGGTGACTGACAGCTGTGTGAAATGGAAGTGAAGTAGTAAAGAAACACAGGGGAATGATGAGAGAGGAAAGGAAGAATGGGCGTGTAACTCTGACTACAAGTAACTGAAGGTAATAAAACAACAGAAGGCAACTCCAGCTCCTGAAGTTAATGGATCAGATATAATATACTGGAGAGCACATGTGCACACACACACACACACACACACACACACACACACACACACACTCACACACACACACACACACACACACACACTTATGCATGGATGGAAAAGGGTGGAGTTCATGTGTAGAGGATGATTCTTGAGAGCTCTCAGCCTAACATGCTTGTTTACTCCTATGGTGTGCGTGTGTGCTGACAGGACTTACAATAATCAGCAGAATGAAGTAGATGAAGTTGTAGAAGGAGTGTGCGTCCATTACATAGTACATGATCTCCACCCACCCCTCCAGGGTGATGACCTGCCGTCAAAACAGGAAGACAGTGATCAATAAACAGCAGCAGCCAGTAGAACTCTTACACAGCTCTTATGCAGGTAATATGGAGTAAACTGCAGTCAGTGCTCATTTTAGTTTTGGTTCTGGAATGATTTAATGGTGAGATTCTTTCAACAACCATCAAAATGTAACTCCTCTCCAACCCAAAGACTCTCAGACTGACTGAAGAGTCTCTGGTGGCGATCGGTCTCTCAGCCTGTAAGAGGCTAATTCCAGACTCAATGAGTCCAGTCGTCATGCTCCCTAAGCTTATTCACCCTCTTGAGTCTTTAATCCCAAATTCTTGAGTTCTTCTCAGATTGTGCAAGAAGAAATGTCCCCAAGAACTGTAGAATATTAACAGTTGTAATCCCTGAACTGGACACCAGAGTGGCTACATGCTAATGAGGCTCTGAACTGTCCTTTAAATGTAAAGGCGACTGATGTCCCACCTGAAATATGACGATCCAGGCATAGGCAATGTTGTCAAAGTTGATGGCCTCTTTGTGAGGGTTGCTGTGTCCAGTATGACACCTGGTGTAGTACTGGTTCCAGTTGACACACAGCCCTCCCACACTGGCGCTCCCATTGGTCATAGGCTCCGGGCTCAGGCCCAGAGATTGGCGGTAAAGGACGTCCTCTTTGTCCAAGCAACAAACCCGGCCACCCTCGCGGCGAGTGGGGATGTCGGAGCAGGACATGATGCCATTGTCCTCACGGAGGGAGCAGATGAAGGGCCGCTCGTCGTCCTCGTCGGCCATGTAGTACGGCCGGGGCAGACTAATCCCTGTGGTCCTGGAGGTGTTATGAGTTAGAAACAAAGCACACAAAACCTCAGAAATTGAATTCATCCACCTCTGGAAGAGGGAAAGGCTTTGCAGCACCAACGTAAATCTTTATATTCATCCCGCTGGTTTGTCAGATGAAGACAAAGCAAAATCCTCCATCCTTCATGGTTTGTTTTCAGCAAAAATACTGGAACCAAAAGCATAATTTGCAAAGAAATGCAGACGAGTAGAAGAAAATATGGATTAAAACAGCACTCAGGGTGATGCAAAAGCTAACATGAAAACCCTGAGCTGGCACCTAAAATCAGCAGATTCAGCACCTAACATCTAGACTGCCCTCTGCTGGTAGGAAGCAGCTTAGTCCTCCCTCACCTTTGACCAAAGTCACAAGTTAAAGTAGATTTATGTTGTAGTAGGACATTTTCTGACCACGTTATCAACCCAATTCAGTCCAGGAGCAACATTTTAGACAAACGTCTTGGACAGACTGCTGAAGAGGCTTTTTAACTGACTGAAGTGTTCTGGTTGAAAAGGTGTGACTCCATTCCTCAGGTTCAGCTCTCTCCCTCTGCACGAGCCATCTCATTTTCTAATGTCTGCTCATTGTGATGCAGGAACATCAGGCCCGTGTGTTTGCATGTGTGCGTGCACGCTCTGTCGAATCGGAAGGCACCTGTCTGAAGGAGAGATGAAGGGGCATCATCAGTATTTGATGAGGACAGACTGGTTCTTTCTTTGTGGGATTTAGACATTATTCACTTCTCAAATCCAAGCCGTCTAACATAAAACTGTGTTCTCCCACGGCCTGTAGGCGGCTACACAGATATTTACTTATTAAGAAAGTTAGAATGAAAAGTAACTTTTGAGGAAGCAAATACTACAGCTGAACATCAGCCCAAGGCTGTAAACAGTAAATTCATTTACACACTTTGTTGGAAATGCATGACTCAAAAATTCAGAATCCCTCCTCTGTATTCTCATAATCAATAACTTCAAAATAAAGTCCAGAGTGTTGCTTGACCTCACACAGGATCGAGAGTTAGGAACCACTTCCAGTGTCTATGAAACAGGATGGTGCGAGTGCACGTGCTGCTTCAGGGGTCATTTGGACTAGAGACACTCAGTATAACCAGCCGAGCTAAAGACAGTCATCTGAGATGCTTATTTAGTCTATAAGTGTTCAAAAGGTACTAAAGTAGCTTCAATGGAGCTTTATTGCTAAATTTCTCCTGCCAAGATTAATGTGTGAGGGCCAAAAAATTGTCTTTAAAGGTGTTTGCTGAGTGCCAGGACGCTGGCTGCCTGAGACGGAGCAGCACTCTTCTTTGTGATCTCGTCTTCATCCCACAGAGGTTTGCTTGCGAAAGGTCGAACCAGAGAAAGAGATGCAGATGAATGTAGACAGTGGTTAGCAATTACGTCTGACCTGGTATTTGTCGAAGGATGAGCAGCAGAATCATTGTGATTGCTGCCCTGCGTCTCACTCGCCACCTCTTTGTCACCCTCTTTCACTCTCTGTCTGTATTGTACTGGCATGAATAGATGCCATTAGCGTCGTCATCTCCTGTCAGTTTCCAGGTTAGCCGTGGAGCTCTCTGGGATGTGTGCTGAAAATCTTCCTCAGGTTAAAGCTTTTCCTCTCCGATTGCTCTTTTCCGTGATCTTATTGCCCATATTGGAGTCAACAAAAGCCAAATTTACTCTTAAACTGATGCACTGGAACTCTTCAGACCTTCTTGTATCACATTTCCAGGGTTATCCAACATTAAACCATTAAACCATTTTTCTCACCTGGGATTACAACCCAGGTGAGAAAAATGGTTTAATGTTTTAGGGTGTCCCTAAGCTTCTTTACTGCAGGGCTTTTTGGGCCTATTTTCTCCTTAGTTTGTTGGTTTGTTGTCTCCGCCTGCTCGCCACTATTTCCTGAGCTATCAAACAAGGCTTTCATCATTTTTCTGTCCATCTGCTTGAATAAATGGGATTTCCACTTTGATACCTGTGGAATAGGTAATTTCTATTTCCCTTTTGCCCAAAACGGATGCTTCACAACCCGTGACAGTCCGCCCACTGGCTGCACTCATCTTGTCATCAGCGACCACACTCGCCCACTGATCTGCACCTGTGCGTGACCAAGCCGACATCCAGCGCCGGCAGGAATCACAGATAACTCATTATCAGACTTTATGTTGGCCGTGTCTCTCTGTATTCTGAGGTGATTATGGGCAGACGCCATCATGCAGCCTCCCAATGTCACACACGAGGACATGTTCACACAAGTCAAAGCTGCAGGCACACGCGGCTCAGCTCTGTGACAAAAAATAGCTGCTTGTTTGCAAATTTCACCTCTGTTGAGTGATTCTGTAATGAGCCTTGAGGGGTTGGGACATCCCATCATTACACTCTGTTTCATTTAAGTCGGTTCTCAAAGTGATGGCCTCAACCAGAGAGTTATATAAAGCTCCTTTTTGAATTTGCTTTAAAATATTCCATTAACCATCTGACAACAAGCTGATGCTGGTAAAAGGCTAAAGGCTAAATGCTAATATGTCATTCATAGCTAATTTAGCTGAACCTGCAGACACAGAGTCCCATGAAAAGCAGGAAGAGCTGACCGTCAGGCCCCCAAACATAACTCCATCCTGCCCATTGGACAGGATGTGCTGACTGGTTTCACTGGTGTGAGACCAGACCACTCTGACTGGTGCACAATAGAAATTAAACATTCCCATCTCACATATGACTTCATAGCGGCAGATCCAGAACTACAGTAACAGGAGGGTGTTGTCAGCATTTGGACTAATGTCAGACAGTTATGCTGCACCTTTATGTTAGCGCTACCAATGACCTTTACAGTCGCACAGTAGTGTGTGCATGCATGCGTGCGTGTGTGCGTGTGTGTGTGTGTGTGTGTGTCATTTGTCCTCCTTCTTTGGGAGTGAAGTCTTATTTTAGTGCATTTGTATTCCTTGGTGAAGACCATTTCCAGGAAAAGTGAACCATATCTGAGTTTTTATACGGTTTCTTTGGAACAGAATTCAATTACAGTTTTGTTGAGGATTTTTCAGAACAGAGAGCAGATCTCCCTCACTCCAAAACACATCCAATCGGTCAATCCTACCGTGTAATAACCCTGTAAAAAGGGTGCCTTAAACATTGAGAGAACATCATTATACGCATTATAGCACATCTCATAATGAAAACCTTCACTAGTGAGGCTTCATGTGATAAACAACATGGTTAACTCTAAAGCCGAACTCCCCTCGTGGGTGATCAGGGACCACCTGATTCACAGCTGCTGCCCAGCAACAGAGAGGTTTTGGGAACTCTGCTTGTAAAAGTCCTCCCTCCCGACTCAGGTGACTGGTGCAGGGACAACCTGCAGTCGTCCTCACATCAGAGCTGCACCGAACACCTGTGTGGGCCAACAGAGACGCTTCCAGATGTTTCGCTCTCTGGGTCGCGCCAAACATTTTTCCTGCAGCCCAACCTCCCAGTCTCTGCTTTGACTGATGGATTTCCGCCTTTCCTAAAGCACAGCAGCTCCATTCATCACCCACAGCAGACAAAGGAGTTTCCCTCTGCAAACAGGACACGAACTGCGGTGCCCTGGTTAAAAGTTCTGCGTTTGACCCTGCAATCAATCCCCAGATTGATCTTCCTTACTTTGCAAAGTCCATCAGCTGTTCCAGCCATCTGATACTTAGGGGGTTCGTTAAAAGTTCTCAAACACAGTAACCTCCCGAAAAACCTCCAATCCGTTGCTAACGGCCAAATGTGGTGCACATTTTGATTCATGCTCTGTGAGCAAGGAAAAGGGGAAGGGAGGAGAAAGTTTGCTTTGCTATAAATCTAACAAGCACTCGAAAAACAAGAACAATAAATGAGAGGAAGAATATTAAGGAGTGAAATCAATGATGTCGTTAATCAAAGGGAGAGATGCTCAGTAAAGGGAGCGGGCTGCAGGGAACCTCCCAGCCATGGTGGATCATCCACATGTAGGTGTGAATCACACGTATATTTACGCTGTCATTAGCTGCCACACAAGAGAGCCGGATGACAACAACAGCGAGCTCGATCACACCCACGCAGCGAACTTTTCAAGCTGACAGAACAGTGTGTCAGAGATCCTCGAGCATCACATTGTCTCACACATGGTTTCTCTCACTTGCTCACTTAGCTACACACACACACACACACACACACACACACACGAGGGGTGACAGACTCACAGTGTGAAGTTCTCCTCTGGGTAGCAGCGGTTCCTCAGAAGCCCCGCCCACAGCTGTACGCCAATGATGCCAAAGATGAAGAAGACAAAGAAGCAGAGGAGGAGGACGTTGCCCAGCATTGGCAGGGTGTCGAGCAGCAGGTTCACGAGGATGCGCATGCCTGAGGACACAAGTGCCTTTATTAGTGTGCTAAATGTCACTCTTCCCTTTCCATCCCACGTGACACAAATGCTGCCCCTACTGGTCAGCTCCAGAAGTAGGTAACAATCCTCATGAAGTAGAAGAGCAAAGTGAAACCAGGGCTCAATTCATAACTTGATGAAAAGAGGAAAAAACAAAAAAGGTTTTGATTTGTTGTTACGATACATACCTTCTGATTAACAGGATGGTTTTGTCAGCTCATCATTTTGGATGTGCTGTGGGTGCTTATGCTAATTCTTCTGATCCGTATTGAATGATAATGACATTTGCTGTGTCTCAGAGGTGCGGTAATTACACTTCTCCCTGACCTTTGAATATGTAATCCATCACTATTGAAGCTCATCTGAACATTAGTCCAGTCAAACAAGCAGATCAGACACAGCTGACCTGATGATGTCACTTAAAACCGAGCTTCGACCACAGGCTGTAAAAAGACGCAGAAACGTAGAAAACTATTCCACTTATGCAACCTTTCTTAGAAAGACCTTCTCTCCATCAGCCATTTTTTCACAATTGCAGGAATGATGTTATGTTGACATTTCCACAACAGCAGTCGTATTAGCATAATTAGCTAATTAATCACTAATCTCCACTATAATTGTGATCCCATGGGCCATTACTTTAGTACTGATCTCCATCAGGACACTAAACCAGGGGTTAATACTATTTATAAAGTAGACAGAGGATTGATGCAGCATTTAGATGACTAAAGAAGGCTAATTGAGGAGGTGGCCACCCAAAAATGCTCTAGGGATTTACATTGTTCATTCTGATGAAGACCAACAGCTTTAATTAATGTTAAACAGCTTTAAATTAATGTTTAACTGAGGTTCATGTAGCGTAACAAAACCAAAACAAACTGAGGATGATGCAGCAAAGTTATTCCTCAGAAGGCCTGTTAAATAATGAAAATCATAAATAATAAATCTACTGTAGGAAACGGGAATTCATTTAACTCAGATAAGGATTTTATTTTGAATTAAAAATAAAGCAAAAAGCGGGCAGCCCATAAAATAAAAAAGCAGAGATTAGGAGGAGGCTGAAGGAAAGTGCTGGAACATGTTACCTTAGTCACTAATGCCAACTCCCAGGGGATTGTGGGAAAATACAGAAAACACACCCAGACTTTAAGCTGGTACCAGAGGAACATTTCTGTCAACACCCCATTAACACACGCAAATGTGTGTGTGTGTGTGTGTGTGTGTGTGTGTGTGTGTGTGGTTTGCCGTTCCAGTGATGTATGAATTTGAAATGTTTTTACTCTCATTAAACTCAGAGGATGAAGAAAGTAAACAGGAAGTCCAGAAGTTGAAACAAACTTGTCTGAGCTGCAACACAAAGGGTGCCTCACACCGTGTCCGTTTCCTCTCTATTCATCTGATAGCCCCTCTATCTCTTTCACTCTTCTATGTCATTCTATCCATCATAACAGCGTTCCCATCTCTCCATCCGTCTCTTCCTCTCCTTCATTTTCACATCTACCCTTCATGGAACTGGATAATCCCCTCTCCCTCCGTCACCCATCTCTCTTGGTGTCTTTTTTCTCTGCTGTCACCTGATTTTTCTCTTTCATCCATTTTCCACTAAAAAAGTTGGTTCTGCTATTGATCTTTCCTCACGCGGCTGCAGGCTTGGATTGGAAACTTGATGAACAAACACCTGTGGCAATTTTTTCTTTTTAAACTGTACCGAAGACAACATGACAGCAGGGCAGCAACATAATGCTGTGATTCTGTCAATAACCTTTATTCACACTTTTAATGCTTTAAAAATACTTCTGTGCACGTACAGTTACATTGGTGTAGCTGCAAACACGGTGCTAATGACTTTAATGGTGTGTACCTAAAGAAATTGCTGCGTAAAATAAGCTGTGTAGAGTTAAAGTTTGTGAAACAGCTTTGTTTTCAACATTTAAATGCCTTAATTGAAGCTTAAAGCACACACCTTTGAAGTGCAGATATATAAACATTAACAGTTTGTGCAGCATAACAAAATAACGGGTTCGGAGAACCAGGCTTTTTCAATACAGTTGTGGCATTATTCCACTCAGGACCAAGGACAGCAACATTGTGGAGCGAACATTAAATGGAAGCAATGAAATGTGTGGATGAATATTGCAGCTGGAAGTCCAAGGGCGCTGGGATGGACACAGAACGTAAGACGCGGAAGGCAGAACATGAGCACAGCATCAACTGGAGTGTCCTCCACAGTCTCCCCGTGAAGACACGGGGGTAAGAGTGCTCTTCATCTGAGCTCTGCTGTATGCTTCAGACATGATGGGCCAAATATACATGTCGCTGAGCCTTTGTTTCAGCCAACCAGACTGAACCAAACAAGAAGTTCCGAGTCCTGGTGTCACACAATTATGAGCAGGGAGATGTTTAGTAATTAGACCTCAAGGGGCCGCAAAGCAGCATAAACTCTGGAAAAGAGTGCCTTCTAGGTTCGGTTTACGTGTATGAAGCACAAAAGTGCTGACTTTTATCTCATCAAACAGCAAAACGGCTCTGTCGGGCTCATATTGACACCCCCAGGCTCCTGAAATACCAAAAGGTTTCTGTCGACGGCTTATTTGTCGAGAGATTCTCTCTCAATTACAAATTTTCGGGGCAAATCCAATTTTCTCAGGGGGAAATTTATTCACCCCGAATGCTTCCAATAATTCTGCAGCGATTGGAAAGAAATCAAAGTGCCTCAAAAGTTTTGAGACATCATCAGTTTGTTTACAATCACAAGTGCAGCAAAAACTGTGGCTGAATTTAAAAAACATGGACTGAAAAAGACAACTGAAGGGTCAATGGCCCATTAAATCTGAAGTGGCCATTTTAACTGTTCCAGAAATGCTTTTTTTTAAAAGTCTGCTGTGTCCATTAACTCCTCTTCGTCAGGTTTGATTTTGTCCTCCATTTTATCACCTTCTTTAGTGCCACTTTGCAGTTTATTTTTGTTTTTATAGCACTGTTGATTGCCTTAGCTTTATTATCAGGATGAAATTAAATATTCATTGGTAGAAATTAGAATTTCTAGTGAATTCTAGAAACTACTAAGGTTATTTCCATCTGAATCGTGAATAAATTGGTTGTTTCCCGTATGAAACTGCTCTTTTGACATTCAGGACCTTGGACAGAGACCAGAGCAGGTGGAGCTCTAAGATGGGGCGGAGTTTTAATAGGAAGTGGGAGGAGCTGGGGGAGCCAGGCCTCTGAGAAGAGGTGGACCTGAGAGAAGGCTCATGGTGCTGAACAAACTTCAACATCTCTGATTTACAAAAGACTTGGGGTCGGCCAAGTGGTCAGGCTGCGGTGAATTTAGAAGAAGTTTATAAAAATCATTTATTCATTCGAGCTCATGAGTGATTTTTTCCCTGCTGAATATTGGGGCTATTTTCTATTCTATTAATGATCTCTGAGCTTATGGCTAAAGAGAATTTTCTGGGGTTTTTTTGTATATGTTTCTGTTCTATGTTAGAATTAGTTTAGAAGTTAGGGATAATATAATCATTAGCAAGTGTAATAAAGATAAGCAGTCAGTTGATCCTTCCTTGACATGACTGTTGTTTAGATAACGGTAATCAGGGGAGACGGTCAGGCTGAAAGTGTTAAACACCCATCGTTAAACTGGACAGCATAGTTTAGTGGTGTTGATAGTTCATCTACAAGAATGTGAACTTTGATCTGGCTATATGCGCAACAGTTGGCTCTTTTCTTCAAAAATGCCTTCTTGCTGGGTTGGCGTTAAAAAACAACAGAGAACGAGGACTGTGCCAGCATCCAATGGAACTGGAAGGAGAAGACAAGGTCATCCAATCAGAGGACAACATCGGACTGGATTAGCATCAATGATTTGCCTATTTGTTTCTATAAAAGACAGGGTCAAGGGATAGTTAGGTTGTCAGACTTCATGCCCTGACAATTGACTTTGTTATTGTAGGGTTTTGAACTGGCCCGGAGCTCCGTAATATTTGTATATTGAATTGATTCTATTTCTTAATACCTTTTGAAATTGGGATTTTTCTCCTTAAAGTCTTCAGTGAGAGAACATGCAGATTGGCAGTGACACACTTCACTTGTGTGGCAGTGACACACAATCCAACATGGCCTGTGAATGATTTTGAACTTTTTTCCCTTCCTCTTGCTGCCTTGGGTTTTAATAGGCCTGTGATCAGGTTTTGCCTGTTGAAATTTGGGTTCTGATCTCAAGGTGTAGCTGTGTGTTGCCAGCATAATTCCAGAGATTCCCCCACATTTTCAACCACAAGTACTGGGATACTGAGGCTGGACTCTTTTATTTAATCTTTACAATCTCATTTATCCTATAATGTACTACCTACCAGTGAAAGAGCTCCTACAGACTCTATAGGCCATCTTTCCCCTTTGCTGTGTTATTTTCCTATTAGTTTTTCTTCAGAACTGCTCTTATTATTTTTATTATCATTCAACACAGTCTGATCTCATCTCTAAAACAAAATAACAACACAGCGACACTCGTCTACTTATTCTATCTAATTCTCCAAGGAGTTGTCGTGTCTGGTGCAACAGAAGATGTCCCAGCAAAATAGTCATTATCAGCCATGACTGGCGACGGGGAGGAAAAGCATAATTGGGTTGTGAAAAATGTAGAATTGTGATCCACGTTTTGACGCTAATCTTGATGATCCTCCCTTGCAACAACAAATACTGTAGTTGCACATTTGTATTTATATCTTAAAACTCTGTGTTATACTCCACAAAACTGCATTTCACCATCTTTAAGAAAACAAGGTCAGTGTGGAAGGGACCATGCTGGATATGCTCAAATATCAACTCCACATTATCAGAGGTCATTTCAAATGGTCATCCCTCAACTGATAGATAGTTTCTTTATCTCCTATAGTTTTTATGTCCTTTTTAAGGCACATAGAAAGATGGGTTGTGCATTTTTACATTTAAAACAGCCAAAAAGAAAGCAAAGTCCATTATGATGCATTACATCCAGGCGTTTAAGTGTATGTATGAATGAAAGAATGAACCACCACGGAACTTACTGGGCACTCTGTTGATTGCTTTGAGCGGCCGTAGTACTCGGACTGTTCTGATGGCCGTCAAATTGATATTCTGCAGGTCCAGCGAATATTCAACCATCCTGCGGAAACATGCATACAAGTTCATTAACAAGCTGAAGACTAGAAAAGGCCTACGCTTTATCAAACTGTGCTTTCCTGGCTGCCTGCTTAAACGTTCCACATTTTTGTTCTCATTTGTCCTTTAAGCTCCTGCTGCGGCTGCATCTGGATGCTCTGGTTCAGTGGGGCCCCTCCCTTCATTCTGTTGCAGAAGCACACAGTCGCACAAAGTCGGAGGCCTGCTGTGTAACCAATAATTTGAATTAATGAGCAAAGATCTGTGTACCTAGTACAGCGAGACATTTAAAGACACAGGTGGTGGGCTTTGTTTTGCTGCAAACACTGAAAAAAACAGGCAGGGCGACAAAAAAAAGTGTCGTTTATGCCTGAATGTGGAGTATGTTTCTCTCCATCAATGGAAGTGGTTCCTTCATCATCTTAACACTGATGTCAATGCGGTGATGCAGTGGACCCTATAGCATCAAAGTGTGTCCCGCTTCCTGCTGGATATACATGAGCATGACAGGCGTGAGATTAAACCTGCAACTATCTGAGATGAAAGTAAAGCTTCATGAAGCAGCAGGAATCAGAGGTGGAGAAAGTAAACATGCCTGGAGTTAAACTAGGTGAGCAATAATGGAGGAGAGGAGAATAAACTCTGCTACTTGACCTATTTTATGAGGGTTTTATTTCTGGAAAATATAAATCAAGTTGGAATGAAGAATGACAACAGCAAAAGTTGGTGTGAAGGCAAAGATGACAGGAAGGAAGGAAAAATAAGGGAAAAAGAAGAGTTCAGAGCTGATGAATCAAGAGTAAAGCACCAAGGGATGATTAAGTGCAATATAACCATGGCAATAAAGCACAATTGAGAGAGGTGGTAGGAAGGAGCCTGGAGGGTGTTATCTGGTGTTGGAGATAATTATGTTAAGAAGAGAGACAGGCAGAGAGAGCAATATGCATATATCAGAGCGATCAGAAGGACTCTGCTTCCAGTGAGAGTAGGGAGGTGTCAGGATACAGGAGCAAAGAGGTGAAACACCAGCAACATTCTCAGCTAAAGTATTCCAAAGAAGAGTGGATATTAAATAGAGTTTGCTCCAGTTAAGGAATAAAAAAGACTCTGGCCAATTATTTGCTTTCACCTTCCAGCCTACTCATCAGCGGGACAGACAGATGCTTAGAAAGCTCCAATTTCCTGCTGTTCAGAAAGGAGTTTCGTCTGGAATCCTGTAGGCTGGAAACTACAGAAGAGTTCTAAGATAAAACATTTTCACGTTAAAAAAATATGTCAAAGACATCTCAAGTTAACTGGGTCAATGTTCCAATATTCCCCCGCCACACACGTCTTGCTTTATTGTCTTCTGCAGCACAGCAGCCAAACACGATTCAAAACATCACCAACGAATATATTTAACTCAGTGACCTGGGGAAGATGAGAACCAGCTGAGCATGACCTTGGCTCTGACTGGAGGAGCTGCAACAGCAGCCCCAGAACACAATCTGGCGCTGGACAGATCACCAATCAGAACCACAAAATACAAAATAACTCCACATAAACACGGAAGCTGCTGTGGAATGTAAAATGTTAAGACGTTGATGATCATTTTCACCTACAGAACATGCATAGACTGATGATATTGATAGAAAAGATGCATTCAGGGGCAGTATGTTGACTAAGGACACACGAGTGTTGAACAGGTCGGGGAGGAAACATTTAAGGTTCTTCTTAG
Organism: Takifugu rubripes; assembly: GCF_901000725.2. NCBI lineage: Eukaryota > Metazoa > Chordata > Actinopteri > Tetraodontiformes > Tetraodontidae > Takifugu > Takifugu rubripes. The sequence goes on from NC_042301.1 coordinate 10,089,998, forward strand.
ACAGAAAGAGTGCTGATTGCGTTTCAGGAGAGCCTCAGGTAACATTTGAGTCTAATACTGTATATTAGCATACATTTGCTTGCAGAGCTAATTGAATAGCTAATTGCATAGTTAGCGAGCAAAGTAGCATTCCAGGTTACAGACAAAATGGTTAAAAAAATAATAATTATAATGTCTGTGTCTGCGACCTGATCCAGGCTGAAAAATGTGTCATTTCATGCTAGCAAGACTAATCTTTAATTGGAATCAGTCAAAACCAGAAAACAGTCTGAACCAGTATCACACAGATTCACAGGTTATCTGTCCATGCTGAAAGTCCTCATCTCCTTTGTTCTATTTTCCTCTCCAGCCGTAAATACAAAAGGTTGGGGGGACTGGACAGATAGATATCAGCAGTTTTAACACACACACAGCACTGTAAGTGCTCGGGTCACACTCAAAAAGCCACCTCAGAACTTTAGATAGAAGCCACCTGCGTTCTTACACACAGAGACACACTTAAACTGAAGCATTGGGTCAACACCCCACAGGGGGAGATGGACCATCACTGACCGGCTCTAAAAGGAGGATCAGCAGTCTGGGAACAGACTGTTACACTGTCCTCTTAGTCTAGATTAATGATGCCTCTTACTCCTTGACATGGATGACTTCCTTTGTGCTTCTCCTAAACCACCAGTCATCCTCCTCCAGAAGGTGGATGAGGTCAGTTTGGAATGCTACACCAACGGCTTTGCTTGTGTGTTTTGAGGGGTGGAGAGAAATCAATAACGAAGAGAAACCTTGAACAAATCCCTCTGTGGCCACATCAACAAGGTGGAGGACCTGAGTGATGTAAATCCTTCAACAACTCTCGGAAATCTTGCGAGGGTTAGAAGGGTCCCCCGAGTGAAATGGTTGTGCTTAGAGAAACTTAATGAAGAAAAAAACTGCGGTCACCTTCAGACCTTCAGCCAGGAGAAGCTGGCTGTCGGCCTGGAGGGCAGATTTTTACTGCCTGGATCGAGGACACGGGCCTTAAACGATGATTTAGAATAAATCTGCTGCAATGGCAGAGACACAAATCCACTATTCAAATTATAACCCCCATCCCCTCCCCCCACCCCCGCCTTACAAACACACGCATGCACATAAAATCAGTAAAGGCAATTACCTTAAACACACAAATGGAAAAACATTAAAAGATTTTACACATTCACACTAGTGGACAAAGAGCAGGCCGGCCTTGGAGGGGAGAATAATCTAATATGGCAATTAGATGAGAGCACGGAATGTCTCGTTTTTTTGCCTACAGTCCATCTCTGTCCCTCTGTGGAGAAGATGGCATCAATTATTAAAATGAGTTTAATGGATGCAGAAGATCTTCAGTCCCAACAGAGGCTTAAAGTCACACATGAGCATTAACAACACAACAGTCTCTCCACCCTTTTAACTGTAACCTTTAATGCACCATCCATCCATCCATCCATCCAGTCACCTACCCACCCATCCATCCATCCATACATCTATCCATCCAGTCACCTACCCACCCATCCATCCATACATCTATCCATTCATTCACCTACCCACCCATCCATCTATCATTCACCCATTCATCCACCCACCCATTCACCCATCCATCCATCCAGTCACCTACCCACCCACCCATCCATCCATCTATCCATTCATTCACCTACCCACCCATCCATCTATCATTCACCCATTCATCCACCCACCCATCCATCCATCCATCCATCCATCCATCCATCCATCCATCCATCCATCCACCCAACCAGCTACCCAACCATCTATTCACCTACCCATTCACCCATCCATTCACCGGCCCATTCACCCATCCATCCACCCATCCTTCTACCCATCCATCCATCCATCCATCCAGTCAGTCACCTACCCACCCACCCATCCATCCATCCATCCATCCATCCATCCATCCATCCATCCATCCATCCATCCAGTCACCTACCCACCCACCCATCCATCCATCTATCCATTCATTCACCTACCCACCCATCCATCTATCATTCACCCATCCATTCATCTATTCTTCATCCATCCATCCACCTACCCATTCACCCATCCATTCACCCATCCATCCACCCATCCATTCTACCCATCCTTCTACCCATCCATCCATCCATCCATCTACCCATCCATCCATCCATCCATCCACCTACCCACCCACCCACCCATCCATCCATACATCTATCCATCTATCCATCTATCCATCCATCCTTCTACCCATCCATCCATCCATCCATCCATCCATCCACCTACCCACCCACCCATCCATCCATACATCTATCCATTCATTCACCTACCCACCCATCCATCTATCATTCACTCATTCATCCACCCACCCATTCACCCATCCATCCATCTATTCTTCATCCATCCATCCATCCATCCATCCATCCATCCATCCATCCATCCATCCATCCATCCACCTACCCATTCACCCATCCATTCACCGACCCATCCACCCATCCATCCATCAATCCATCCTTTCAAGTTGTCTTTTCCTCCATGTATGCATTTTCTGTTTGTATATTATCTTCTGTTCTCACATTCCTGCAGTGTGTTGTCACACGTCAGAGCACTAATGAGATAGTGTTACACTTCCAGCTGAGTACAGATGCTCATGCACATGTCTCATTATGAGTGTGTGTGAGTGTGAGGGAGACATGAGAATATCCTGTCAGCGATGAAGGCCAGCTGTCTGCTTCCTGGCGCGATAACCTTGATCTATTCCTCTGTATGTCACACAGTTGATAGACAGATCCCAGATCTGTAAACTCTGTCAAACAGGCTCATCAGCTATGATAACATGTGGGGTGTGCCTGCACTCTTTAAAGTAAAGCTTGGTTGTGCAACTCATCTCCATCCATTCAGATCAGTTTCCTGGATACAAGAGAAGCCTCTGAGCTGCCTTTTTGAAGCAGCTCCTTCCAGAGAAGATCTAGCCTTTGCACCAGTGTGTCACCTTCTTGTCTCCTTCACTGTGTTAAAGCTGATATAAAAATCACTCTCTTTTCTAATTTTTACACCAAACCAAATTATCATGATGGAGAGTCCCAGATTGGGCAGCTGCAGCTCTGTTGATAATAATTACACCTTTGCTGCCACATTAAAGTCCTGCTCTGCTGCAGAGATTCTTAATAATGCATGGAATCAATATCTGTACCTCCACAAATTAGATCTGCATTCTTTCTATGCAAATACTGGGTGCAGAGATTATATTCAATGTCTGACATTCAGGGAATAATTTATCCAGTACTTTTAGAAGGCAGGGACTCAAGTCGCTGAAGCTCTGGTTCGTTACTCTTCAAGTTATTTAATTTAAATAAAGATTCTTCACCGTCATTTCCATACAAATCACTGTTAATGATTTTATTATACCGTCTTAAATTGGATTTAGATTTGCACAGAAGAATAAAGGAGGCAGTAAAAATGGCCTCGTTTTAACGTTATTGACAGAACAAATTTATCAGTGAATAATCAGCAGAAAATGTGCACATCTGTCTAGACAGGTGGTGTCCAATGATAAGCTCCATTAGCCATCCGGACGATGCAATTAACTACATTTATGAAAAATGGGGGATTCATAACTGGAGGCCTTATCTTCAGCCTGTATTCACATACATGATGGCATGAAAATAGAATGGAATTACGCTCATATGTCTAAAAATACAGATCCTGAAAATTCACTCCGCTCGGCAGGATTTGTAGCCTCGACTCTGAAACGGCCCACGAAGGTTCATTGAGATCTGGGGACTTTTAGGGGGCCAAACTCTTTGTCATGTTCCTGCAGTCACGTCTGAATGGAAGCGGTGTTCTGCAGGGGCCCATTGTCCGGGTATGTGGGTGGCGTTCCACTCTGAGAAATAACAATGGTGGATGTGTCAGCGCCTCCTTCCATTGTGGAAAAAGGAAGCCAAAAACTATCTGAGGTGTAGATGCATCCATTGTGGATTTCAATCCGAATCCAAACAGAAGCAACCAACGGCCACACCGACCCACAGCAGCCATTACTGTAGCCTACCACAAGATGGCGATCCACACCTTTGCCTACATACCCAGAGACTACGCTGCTGTGGTGTAATCGAGTACGTGCCCTGGCAGCCCCTCATTAATGCCCTCGCCCGGCCATCACATGCGTGTCACCCTCCCCGGTGCATCGGCAGACCTTTGCCTCCTCCTCAGCAGAGTGCTGGAGACAGATAGAGGGCGTAAACCAAGAGAGGTAGAGCAGAAAGAATGAGTCCATCCTGGGAGAGAAGGTGGAGAGGCAGGTCTGCTCCAGCAGATAGCCCCATCAACACTACCCCCAGATGACAGATGTTCACAAAGGGATGCACACGCAGGCTCACACACACCCCGCAGACGTGCATTCATGCAGTCTATTTGGAGCGTGTGTTGCATATCTTAGCGAGACAGTTAAGAAATGGAATCGTGTGTAAGTTTGGGCCCAGCTTATTGGTTTAAAAGTCTGGTATTTTCTGTAGAAGCGCAGTCCCTGAGGCTCACTGTCTTCCACAGACACTGCAGGGAGCCGCTTCCTGTTTGAAACTGAGGCCTCTCTCATCTCAGATGGCTGCCGCTCTCATCCTTCAAATTTCCCGATGATCTGGGCCGACACGGTTCCTCCGTCTACCTGTCAGCAGCTGTAACCTCATAGGTCTCCCTCAATGCTGCGACCAGTTTCCTGCTGCTGGCTCCGCTGCGGGGATACAGCAGCGCAGCACTCCAGCACATTAGCATCAGTGTTGCTACTGTGAGCCGCAACTGCTGCACAACAGCCACCACGTCACCGATCTCAACCGCCTGTTGCAGTTTTAGTGACGACTGATAAAGATAAAGAGGAAGATGGTACATCCAAAAGACCCATTTAGGATTTGCAGCACTCATAGCTGAGGGCTGGTGTTCCTATGCCTTAGCTACACAAACAGGTCTGCGTCTCCACAAGAACTTTTGCTGCTCTGAGCCACTTTACGTTGATCGTACTCATCCTCTCCTGGGCTCACCACACATTTAGTGTCCCTATGAACATCTCAATCTACCTGGACGACTTTCTACATTTCTAATTTTCCACCAATCAGAAACATTTGTTTAAAGTGATTTTTTTTTAATGTTTATTAGCAAGAGTAGAATAGAAGCACTCTTACTAATCTAAGGCAACATTTCAATTGTTGGCTTTGCTTTGAATTTGGTGAATATATCTATGGATGCATGTATGGATGCATGTATCTGTTTTGTGGACACAAAAAGGTAAAAATATGAAAGCGGTTTATCAGTAGACATGAAAACCAACAAACCAACAGGCTTTTGTTGCATAAAAAAAGAAAAGTCCCGTTTTTAAATACAAAAACAGCATATTGACACATTACTGTGCACAATCCTACTGAGCGCTGCGCTCCAGTGCTGAACACACAGTCTAAGCAGAGCCGTGGATTGAACTCATGCTGCCTCTAATCCCTTCCCTGCAGCTTTCCTACTGCCTGTGTTTGCAGCACAGTTCCCAGGGGTGCAACGTTTTATCCCCCCCCTCATCGCAGCTATGCGTGCACCACATCTGGTGGAGAATAATTGGTGGTGGTGGCCGTATATCTCCGTGGAACGTGCCTAGAGAGCTTTGGGATTTGGCGTACGGCAAAGAAGATGGCAACGAGAGGAAAGACAAGCGGAAGAGGGTCGAGGGAAGCCATAACGAAGATGAGGAAGCGGATGAGAGGGGGAAAAAATGCTTAGAGAAAGCAAGAAGGTGTCAGCAGTGGCTTCTCTGGCCTGAAGGCTTAAAGAATAAACCTGAAATTAATAATGGAAATTCCACAGGAAACGAGAGTGAAACATGCACCTTTCCTGGGGGGAAATGACAAATGGAGGAGGGAAAGACAGAAAATACAGGCTAGATAACGTATTCTGAAAACCTTAAAAGGTGGAAATAAAGCAGATAAAAACCATAAACGCGTCTGACACCCTCTTCAATAAAGCAAGACAGCACTATGGTGACAGTAAAGGCAACACCAGCTTCACATTTTTGATCATTTCTGTTAGCACATAAATTATAGTAAACTTTTCACTCAACAGCTGGATTAGCAGCTCTGCTTACATATTGTTTAGCTGATGATTCTGATTACATTAATCACTTTAACCCAGACAAAATGTGGAAGTCAACAAGAGAAACATCTTTAAATCCAGTTTCATTAGTGCCCATGTTGATCTTTCACTCATACCTCAAATATTCCCTAATTATCAAAGGTACGGTCTGGTTTTTTACACTGTTGTGTTTGAAGCTGCTCTCTCACAGAAGGAGGTGCTCACCCTGCCATGACGATGAAGAAGTCCAGTCGATTCCACGTGTCCCCGAGGTAACATCTGCGGCCAAAGATTCCCAGGGCCACCATCTTTACAACCATCTCCAGAGCGAAGAAAATGTAGATGAACGCATCAAAAGCCTGAAAGACACACAGAGATATTGGTACAAATGTTGGAGAGCTACACTGCACAGTGAACGGCTAAATAAATAAAGTAAGCAAGTAAGTAACTAGGTAAGTAAGTTGTGGTTGGCTATTTTAAGTCTTTAATCAGGCTGGCCACGGGATATACAACTGTTGTTTTATGCTGTTCTTTCTTACAGTTTCCTATCGTTCCCACCCCCAACTTCCCTGATGAGTGTTTTGTTCAGAGTAATTGGGGAATGGAAATAAGTTGTTGGAGCGCTAATCAGTAATAAGCCCTGAATCGACCCCCCCCCTTCTCACCAGGCCTGCAGCTTTAATTACACATGTAATTAAAAGAAAAGAGGGAAAAATCCAGATAAATCAAATCGATGAAGTGCTAATGCAGGTTATTGCTGCAGTGAGCAGCAGCACAGATTAGCTGGTTTATTTTGGGAGATTAAAGATGAGCCGATTGGGATGCTGACGTGTAATCTGGTCGGTGAAGTGCTGAAGGCATGTTGCTCTGAAGCTGAATCACTGATGCGGCTCTTTGTTTTGTCACTATTTGGCCTCTGAAGAAGAAGAAGAAGAAGCCTTTTACTCAGCAGTCCTGGAAGATGCAGCACCTGCCGATGAGAAGGGCTGAGATTCTGACCTTGACCTTCGTTAAACCAGGAAGATGGATTAACTCTTGAGTTTCCTGATCCAATAAGGGGAAAAAAACTCCTCTGACATTTATACCCATGGCTTGCACTTTTCCCTTTACTTTACTGTTTTATGTCTGTTTTTCCTTTATTAACCATTCATCACAGTTAACTCAACAGAATCTAACAATAATCAGTGTTTTTGCCTAATTTTCCCCCTCTGAAATGAGTCCTGCTCAGCTTTAAATGGGAAAATGTGCAGGAATGTGTTATTTTTCAGGGATTAGGAGGAATAATTGAAGACAGCACCCGTTTATATCTCATCTCCCATCATCTAACGGAGGGAATATCCTGTATGTTGAAGCCTTCAACAGGCACCTTCCTGTTAGTGCTAATAGATTTTTTTTTTTGCTTGTGAGGCACAAGTGAAATCGTGGTATTGATAAACGGATTTTCAAAGAGAAGCACATTGACTGTGGCATTGTAGCCCCCTAAATCCATGCTGCTATTGAATGGGTCTATAGATACTTGCTGGAGAAATTCCATTAAGTCCAACTCAACGGCCACATCAGGGAGCTGAATCAATCTGCTGTGTGTTCTTAGACGAGTGTGATGCCGCCTGTGTGTCCGGTGAGCATGTGAACGACGGGGCTCCGCAGTGATTCAACGAACACCAGACCAGCCCGGAGACACGTGCACGTGCGCAGGTGTTACACCCACTCGGACACGGGTGAGAAGGGATTTCGGTGCTGTGCCAGAGGACGGAGAAAGCTGCTTAGGTGGTGTGTGTGAGAAAACCATGCCTGCTGCTGCACAAAGACCACATGCTAGCCTAAGTCACTGCCAGGAATTACAGGCTGCAGCATGAGGAGGGTGGGAGAAGACATCTGAATGTCAGCAACCCCAAGACAGTTTCCTTCATCTTCTGTGTGTGTGTGTGTGTGTGTGTGTGTGTGTGTGTGTGTGTGTGTGTGTGTGTGTGTGTGTGTGTGGTGAGTACCTGCAGTATTTGACATCGGTCTGAGGAGCAGTCGATGTTCTCACAGGGCTGATACATTCCCAGGGTCACGCAGTTCAACAGGATGACCATGATGCTGACGCGCTCAAACCACGTGGAAGCAGCAGTGTTAAGGACAACACCTCAGAGAGAAGCACAACAGAACGGAAGACACGCGGCAAAGTCTCTCCAGTCTGACACAAACCTCAGAGTGACTGCGAGTTGAAGAGGAGGACGGTTATGATGGAGGACCGAACGTCTGTAATGTTACATTAATGTTACATGCACCATCAAACAGGAAATTCCCAGTTAACTATGGCATTTAGTCACATTTCAGTGTATTGAGCCACTTAAAGGGTTGGTTTATTGATTCTAGTGAAAAAAATCATCTTAAATAAATGCTTAGATCAACGCTGCAGAACAAAAGCCAGATGATATCGGCAGCGTTGCCAAACGTTCTGCAAGTACGACAAAATGAACCACGCTTGTTTGCAGAAAAGGTTAATGGTGCGAGCAAAACATGCTAGAGCGAGATGGATGCCAGAAAGAAAAAGGGTGAGAGCAGAGCAGCAGAGTGTGACAGAGTGATTCAATATGCATCTTTTCTGTGTGTGGAAGGACCAAGCGCCTCTTGGCTAACAGGCATGCGAAAGAGGATGTGCTGTAATAGCCCGTGAGGTTCAATCCCTCCCTGAAGCTGCCCAGCTCTGGATCCTGGAATTCTCCCTTGGAGATAGGAGAGCGGTTTCAGCAGGAAATCCAAGACCCTAAACTGCTCCGTCTCCCCAGAAATAAGAAACAAACCATCCTTTTTTCAGTAGCGTTTCTTTTAGCACGGCCTGAACCATGCGAGAAAGACACGGACGGTGCTGTAGCTATCACCGCGTGGATAAAGATAGCCCGTGAGTGGGCAAAACACATACGTGCACGGAAAAACCAGACTGAGGCACACGCATAAACGCCCACTCATCAACAGGCATGAACAGATCCACAGATACGCACGTGCAAACAAACAAACATGGCACCAAAACCCTAAAAGCTCACGCTCGGCCGCCCACACAAGCGCAGTCACACGCTTATTAAAACACACATTAAGACCAATATAGCCTAGATGATGGCCTTCATTTACTGGTATATACAGGAAGAACTGGTTTCTAATTGGTTTTCCTGCTCCTGTTAAACGCAGAAAGAGAGCAGAGAAGATATGAGAAAATAAAGTTTGTACAATGGTGAGCAGAAGCTACAGTTGTATGAAATGAAAAGCAGCATCGGGATTTCTGCTGAGGCAGCAGACATTACTGAAGCTATCTGGAACAGAGAAAAATTAGCTTTCATCATTTAGCGGTTGAAAATGACTGATATATGACGAATCGTTCATTTGGGTCACTGTTAACTGCAACCATTACAGATCAGAAATGAAGTCGTATTTATAGGTAAACACACATTCCTGAATGAGGAAATACTTAAATCAACTGCAGGAGGCATAAAGGCCAGTAATCAAAGCCACTGTTTACCTGCTGGGAAGGTAAACAGTGGCTTTGAGCAGCGTTCTGTGTGAGATTCCCTTCGCTTCCCCCTCTCGGTGAGGGTTTACTCTCCAGCTGGCTCCTGCAGACACACCAGTTCTGTTAACCGATTCTTCCACGTCTCTCATCGGTGTCCCAGCCCAACAATGGATTTAAATGAACATCCAAATGATGCCGAGAGTCTTCAGGCAGGGACCAGGACATTCTGCCGCTTCAGCGTTTCTTGCACAGCCCGACCTTCCTAATGAAGGTCGAGATCCTCCAAAGATGTCACTGAGCCTAGGAAGAGAATCCCCAAAAGAACATCTGACGACAGAGCGAGGATGGATAAAACCACAGGTCATGGCTGTCTTCTTTCCTCCGTAGAGTGATGACAGCCACTTCTCACACACGTCGCTTTTACCAACCTGAATGAGTCTTTCTGCTTTGAAAGTGGCTAAATATACGTCAACTTCCTTACTGGAATTAATCAGGAAGATGTTTCAACTGTGGGATAAGCGGCAGCTTCCCTGCGGTCCATTTTGGAAGGATTTATTGGACAGTTTCAATATTTTAGATTAATGGCTTCTATTAAATATTAGAGTACAACTTCACGTTGGAAATCTGAAAATTAGTCTTAATTTTCCATTAGCCGTCCTGGCAGATTGATATTGGGTTCATGCCAGATGCAGAAGGCTTTGATGGAAAGTTCTCTGCATTCTCATTGTGACTGAACCCTCCTATTTGACATAAAACGTGTTGTCTAGTAAATGACATCAGACGAGCAGCGTTTGACCTGGAGCTCCAGGAGCAGATGGAGGAACATCGCACCATCGACAGGAAGCACCACGGTGTAACAGGTCAGCTATGAAGTCTGTGGCTCCGAGCACATCACCCAGAAGATGTGGATGTGCCGAACGCAACAGCCTGACGGAACTGGAGGAGCTGCGAGGATGAAAGTGTGGCAGCGGGGGCTAAATGAATTCTTAATACTTCACTACATGGTGTCGCTCTTTCTCACCCTTTCCCCGTTTCTCTGCCTCCACCCCCTCCGTCCTGCTCTTGGTTTTTTTGTGTCCAAAGACACACGCTGGAGGCAAATGACCCCCGGTTTCCATGGGAACCAATCGACGATCAACTGTAATAAATAGTCCGAACAACAACAGCGGGAGATAGAAGTTAAGGAGGAAGAATGGAGAGGTGTGTATCGGGAAACTGCTGAAGAAGAGCCAATTTGCAATTTAGGACAATAGACTGTGCGCTGAGAGGATGAGCAGCTGCTTCAGGATAATAACAGTTCTAGAAGAGTTAAATAGGGGTTCTGCCTGGACGCGGTTCTACAGAACAATGATCTAAACTGTAGCTGCTCCAAGTGAGAAGGAACACAGCCGAGGACGCGCTGATGCTGGGGCATCCCCGTTACCTTCGTCGGCAGACAGGAAGCAAGTCTCCACACGTGCACAAGAGCGTGACCACCTCAAACCTCCACGAGCAGCTTTACCTACGGGACCACGTGCACACAAAAAGTCTAGAAACAGGGAAAAGCCTGGATGAACCCAAATCTATGCTGCCTATTCTTCATCACCTACAGTAGATAAAAAAGAGGAAACCCAACCCTAACTCTTTAAAAAGCTCACCTGACCCGTTACCTGACAGCCTCAGGAGTCATTCTCACATTTTGTCCTGATGTGAGACTCCGCTGGGAGCAGAATTCCTCAAACTGTTGATTCCATCGTGGAATAATGTTCACTGGCAGATCTTTCTCGTTCCAGGAATTTTCTATCAGGTGTTCTTCGATCCAGTACAGCTGAGAGGATAATTGGGGAAAGGTGTGTGTGTGTGCGTGCGCGAGTGTGTGTGTATGTGTGTGTTTCTGTGTGTTGGACAGCAGTAAATGTCAGGGGACATCACACGGTAATGCTTCACAGCTTCTCATGTCAGTTCCCCTTCCGCTAAACTGCCAGGACAGTATATGTTCTCGCAAGCGCACACACACACACTCACACTCACACACACAGGCATTCCCAGCCCCTAACATCCCAACCAGGAGGTTAAAACCAGGTCCAAACCCTCAAGCGGACCCCTGAAGGTTTGAGGACCAGCTAAACTCTCTTCGCTTTGCAGGTCAAATTCTGGTTCTCACCACACAACAGACGTCGACACCCCAGAATAAAGTAGAACCGACGTGCAAATGTCCAGCCTCTAAATCATTTGCATTGACACAAATTCCTAAAATGTCCTGACCGTCTCTCCCAGATGGTGACTACTCAGCTGTCAGGAGAACCTTGCCCTGTTCCTATGGCAACCAAAACTGACAAAAGCATTTGGGAGCTTCCCTCTTGTGCATCTTGGCATGTTGCACTTGTAATTATGTCCAGTTTATTGACTCAAGTCACCCACTGACCAGAACAGGAAAGAAAGAAATCATATTCATGGCGGAGTTCGCTGGATCCCACATTCCCACACATGCACATCGAAAAGGAGGTATCAATCGTTATGGACACATTATCAGTGTGGAATGAAGTCAGCAGTCCATCAGCAGCTGAAAATAGACCAGATAACCTCCAGCAGTAAGGAGAACGGAGGGCCTGGACTGGGCAGATTAAGTTCTACTGGTTTACATCTGCCAATTTAGGCTGGAGCGATGGTGAGATATGAGAGAAGGAAATAGAGGAGCAGGAAGAACGTGTGATCCGGCAGATAACAGGGACTGCACACCTTCTAAAAGTGCTAAGAATAAATAATGGCAAGATAGCGTCAAAGACTTTAATAATGCCGCTCATCCACACATATGAGAGCAGATAAACACTGGCTGATAGTAAGTTTTAGGAGTAAAAGTCAGACGATGGGACACAAGAGCAGAAGGGCTCGGAAATTGAAGCAGATTTCTTTTATTGAGGGGTTTTACTGGAGCAAATGTCAGGTTAATGTCAATTGTGAAAGTACTTTAAGGGGTAAATCCCAAGGTTCTGGATTCATGAACACTTTTCCCACAGTCCATTTGTGCCGTGCGTTTATTTACACGCTTCTGCATCAAAGCATCTTTGATGAGAAAGGGCAACTTGGTGGTGAAATGATGTCTTCATCTTCATGGCGCCAGAGCTTGAAGACTCAATTTTCTTGACAGCTTTTGCAATTAGGGACCCATTCTGCACAGAGCAAGGATGTCATGGTTGCATTTTGTCTTCTTTATGCTGATAAAGCAGTTGCAAAGGCGGCGTAATCCTTCAGTCTGTGGTTACAGATCGATGTCTGTTTCACACATTCAGGCTTCCATGAGACCATCTGGTGGGCTTTACTTTTTCCTCTTCCTCTCCCTCGTTTCTGTACTACAGCGGCAAACATGCCTTTGTTATGCCCATAAAGGTTTCTTGTCCTGCCCACGACTATTGTTGGACTATTTCCATCATCCCAGGATGCCCAGCTCATGTCAGCCAGCGCAAAATCCAAAGAGAAAGATGACTCTAAATTACACAACCATCTACAGTGTTCAGAGCCTCTAATCCAGCTGATGTGCATGCTTTGGACCGTGTTCATTGTACTAACACTCCACCAGCGTGCTAACCTCCACACCTACTAATGTGATATAATTAGCAGACCAAAGTGAGTTTAAAAGGGGTTTGTTGACACGCTTCTCTCCGAGTGCTCCAACAGCAGTGAATCCTTTAGCGCGCCGTACTTAAACCAGGTTCGGACCCGATGAGTGATCCCACTTCACTGAAACAACAAAACTCTAAACTCCAATGGGAAATAACACCTGTCCACACTGTAGTATCTGAAGCCTGTGTACCTATTCTCTGCAGGCCTTTACTTCTGTAAGGCCACAACTCGTTTCTCAGCCAGCCAGGTGCCATATTAGGATATGTTCCACATGTGTCCTGTGACTTCTGCCTTTCTTTAAGCTCATAATAGGAGTCTTGTTTTTGCTAAGAGGAGCTGCTAAGAGGTGATGCTGGGGGCCGTAGGCTGCTGGATGTTCTCCATATGAGGATGTGCATCATGAGGCCTTTCTACTACTCCCAGTACTAACTGAACTCTATGCCATTCGGTTTGCTATATTGTGTTATGAGGTCATCAGAGAAGAATGTGTTTACTTGACTGTATAAGAAGGGGCTATCCAAGTAAGCACTTCGGAGATCTTCACCATCTGGACCACGAAACCTCCCTTGGGCAAAGTGCAGTGTCCGATAGATACCTGGCTGTTCTCTCCAATAAACATCTTTTATAACCAAGTCAGCGTCTGCGGAGATTCCCTTCTCATCAGCACCTCTCGACTACCATCAGAAGAAATTTACAACAACACATGCAGGACGAACAGCTGGATCTCAGGCTGAATCAGGCTGGTGTAAATAAAATCAAAGAAAGTGGGGGCAAGGGAACGGAACAATGGCTGTAATCCTGTCAACACAACCTTTACGTCACGACATTGATATTCTCTGGCGCTCAATTAGCCTCAGCTAGTTGCAGTGTTATTTCGAAAAACGCTCTGTCCTCCCCGTTTTTCTGTTGATGTCATTATTATCTGGCAGTGTCCCGATTCCACCAAACATCAAGCCTGGTGTCTGCAGGGGGCAGCACTTTCAGCAGGGACGCCCTGCTTTCTAAACTGAGATGCTCATTTCTGCTCACAGAACAAACGGTAACGCACAGGGGTGAACACAGACGCACCAAAGGCATTAACAGTCAACACTTCCCCAGACAGCAACACGCAGGCGGCCATCATCGCAGGCAAGTGTTAATGGAACCGACTAATGACTGTCATTCACCAAACATCTTCATCTGACTGAGTTCCCCCAAAGCTACTTCATTAAAAATGCCACAGAAATTAGATTTACCTAAAACTTCCAAACTCTATTTTGGTGGAATTCATTATTGAGTGTTGGAGAGTCACAGACAACAAGCTGAAGCTAGAGAGTGAGGGAGACTTGACCTCCAGGACTTTGGTTTATATGCTCACGGCCTGAAGGTGTGAAGCTTCCTTGGTGGGAAGGACAAGGTTGACCACCGGCTGGACCCTACATGTGTTTAAAGGTTTTGTAGGTGTGTGCAGTGGTTTTTTTTCTTTCCTGGAAGGACATCAGCTGTTTGGTCAGATGTTTCCACAGGGGCAGGTTAGCATCTGGGCTAACAAATGAAACTTTGACACGTGTTGGAGGTTTTGGACTCAAAAAAAGATCATTCAGCAGGTTTGATTATCGCAGGATTTCTGGTAGAAACTGTAAAAAGAAAAAAAATCTATTTAAAAAAAAAAAAAAAACACTCAAAATTCCTCAAAGAGAACTGGTGTCATTGTTTGGTCCCCAGAGGTTTGCTGCACGAACTATAAATAACACAGTTTGCACACCGGACCGAGGGAACTCATGAGCCGCTCGGGGTCAGACCACCTGACTCCAATACATCACTATGGTGACACAGATGACTGTGAGCTGTGGGTAAGCAAAAGCCAGGGATCTCTCTCCCACACGCACACACACAGGCACACACACATGCACACACATCTCAGCATCCCCTCTGAATCGTTACCTTATGACACACATCCACAACAGCCTCTCTGCAGGCTGCCAGTCTTTTATTTCAGCTGCCGCGGGCCCAGTAGGCGATGCCACACTGGCATTAATACGTATTGGCAGCTGCCAGCGTGAGAGCGGAGCAGCGGTACAGTAGGATATTTACAGCGTGGGTCACCTGGAGCAGAAGAGAGTTGGTGATCGGAGGATGAGACTCAGATGTGAGCTCGCTACTTTTTTCAAAGTTCTGTTTGTCAGTTGTTCATCCCTAAATTCCTGGATTCATTTATCATTTATCTGTGCTGCAGTAAAGTTCCCAGGTCAGAGCAGCAGGACTGGTTATTTGAGGTTCAACAGTTCTGTGTTTCATATGCTCTATAGTTGTTGTTCCTGGAATGTTCCGAGTGTTTCTGTGTGAACCAGATAAATCATCTTTCGCCACTATTGTGTGCTGAATCCCAGCAGGAGAGGAGAAATCAGGTAAAAAGCATTGTGAGGTCATCACAAAAGTGTTTTACCACAAAATGATCAATGATACAAAGACGATTAGACCAAAAGATCCAGCCAAACTGTCCAGGGTCAATACCCTCCAATATATGATGTAGTCAACATGCATTGACTTATTTTATTTATTTTTTTAAAAACAAAGACGGCATTTAAAACCAGACCAAAGCGAAACCAGGGCATAATTGATTTCTGGGCGTGACTGGAAATTTAAACTGAGGAAAAGATGGAATTTTATCAATTAGCCTCATTTGGTCGATTAAGCCGAAAAGTGTCAGTTAGCACGGGGGAATATTAGACATTTTTGTAAAGTCTTCAGCAGGCACGTAACCTCAAGAATATTCAGTACATAGCTTGGGAAATGTTTGGGTGTAAGTTTAGAATCGTGACGTTTAAGAAACGTTTGCTCAAATCTGTAAAAGACGTTGAATGGTTGAATGGAGAAACAAATGAGGAAATTGGAGCAATACAGGACGAAAGAAGAGGAAGTCAGAAACGGTGAGAAGATGGGTCATTGTCTGCAGACTCTCCCACCACTGACAGGTAGATATATTAACATTAGCATAGCGATTAGCAGCAACATTAGCATAATGAACCCTGATATTACCATAAGAATCCAGCCAGGAAAGGAGGAGAGAGAGAGCCGAAAAAACGTCGAAACATGAATATAAACTGAGGAAATGGAAAACAAATGAAAACAGAAAAGGCAACAGATGCATTTTCTCTACATTTTGTTAGAGCGTCCATAGTATGACTTGCTGTCAGATCTGTTTCCCCTGACTTCACACCCCCCCAAACACACACACACACACCCCGCATCATCTTTCTATAGGTGGAAGTGCTGACCTCTATACATTATAAGATTTCCAGAAAAAATAAAAACACTTTTATCTGCGACTCTTGATGGACAACAATAGATAAAAAAAAACGGCAATGTTGGCTTCATAAAAATATGAAGTCAGAGCTCGTTCTGCAAAGATAAAATAAATAATCCAACGCTGCTCAAAACCCCAGCGGTCCAGAGAAAAACGTGGAGCAGCTGCGATGACGCCAAACGGCGGCGTGTGCGTGCGATTGTCACAGGTGCTGCGGTCATTTCTGCTCAGGGATTGGCTAGCAAGGAGAAGGGTGTCATATTCAGCCTGGTCCAAGAGCATCAGAATTAGTTCTTTTCTGCCACCAAATTCAACAATTTTGCAGTGTGTGTGTGCGTGTGTGCGCGCGTGTGTATGATTGTGCGCGCGCGCAGTAATGGTGTTAGCACTGCGGGCCACATATGTTGGTCCTGGCAAGATTGAAAGTAAATTGGAAGCTATTAATCTGACCTTCCCTTTGCGATCAGATTTGGTTTGGAGCACAATATAGATTCAGCCCAGGTGCCCCATTTCTCTTTACACAGCCAGTATCGCTGATCCCATCTCCGGCGCAGGTACTGGTTGGGATGTGGAGAGCAGCTTTGAAGTGATGGGTATTGTTCCCGTCAGCCGTGTTGCACTGATTATTCCCCGTCTATGTAAATGAACTGGGCCGTGACAGCTGCTTAATGCGATCCCTCGGTGGAATCGTGCAGATGTGGAAACAATGGCTCTTCTTCCAGCTGGAAACTGCTTTGTTTAAAGTGTTGCAGTGAAACCACGGGCCATGACGGGCTTTCCTTGACGTTTCATTTGTTATGCGAGTTGCCGTTTGATTCGGCCGGGGAAATGTGTGATTTAGAAAAAACAAACAGCGCTTTCAAACAGCCTCGCTGTGGTCGCGCCTTCGTTTCCTGAGCTACGACCGCAGCGTTGATCTGAACCGCTTCTGTCCCGATTCTTGACTCGTTTCCCCCCAACCACAATTTAGGATTACATTTTCGTAGTGCGTAAATGCAGGAAAGAGTCTTTGTTGTTATGTTTTCCCTGGAGAAGTGTGATGAGACCAAGAACAGTGTGCAATAAGAGTGAAAACACAAGGTGCTAAAGAAACCCTTAAATCTAACATTAGTTAACATTAGCAGGGCGCCACCTGCATGGGATTATAGCACTTATTACTTCCAGAGCACAGATACATGAGAAATATACTATATTATTTACTATTTGCTAGGAAATGAGCAGAAATAGACACTGCAAGAACACTGTCAACACCAAAACATCCGACTAAATTATGTTAGAACATATTAAGTGTATATTCTGTGGAGTTCTAAGGGGTCTGATGAGGTCTCAGCACTCTCAGCTAGCAGCTTTGGGTCTTATGTCAGAGAATATTGTTTTTCTTTAAAGTGTTGCCTGGGTTTTTTTCTTTTCATAAACTTGATTTGGACCGGAACATTTTGATATAAGTTCACATTAAAGGCTCTGGCAGCGGATTTCTGCGCCGTGTTTTTCCACAAATAATCCCTAACCCCGACCCTTAAACTTCGACACGTTCTGCCCTACTTGTGGATTTATTCATGATTTTCCATCATCTGGAGATCCAAAATAAATTACAAACATTGACTTAAAATAAAAATCATCCCGCTGTTAACACAGTCAATTCCCGGAGGCTCGTAGGTTCCCAGCGGCTCTATGCAGCCAGGCTATTTGGGAAAATATGCTATGAATCCATACGGGAATGTTTCCCAGTATGGCTTTGTAAATTAAACCTGTGCCGCCATTCTGCCAATAGGAACGAAATTAAGCTAAACACACACACACACACACACACACACACACACACACACACACACACACAAATGGATTGATACAAACAAAGGCTTTCACATGGGGATCAATCCACAGCGCCTCTCGCTCTGACCTCACCGCGTGACAAAGTGGTCCAGGTCAATACCAGCGTTTTTCCTTTTGTGGACGTAACAAGAACACACAAAGTACCAACGCGCACATTTTCTGCACTTCTAATTCACATGTCCTCTGACGCGCTGATGTGATTGACTCACTGTTTAAAAGCAGCCACAGACAGGGTGAATTTACCCAAACTCAGCAGCAAACACGGCAACATTAAATCCCGAATACGAAGTCGCTCCGAAAGTGTCGAGTGTGTGAGAGTTACATTTATTAATAATCAAGCATGCTGTTAGGTCACAACCCTGTGGAGGAAGCTCTGAGTTTCCTGCCCAAAATTTTCAAACAATCATGGTACCATCAGAGTTTTCAAATGTCCCCATTTCCATAGTCCTTAAACTCGGTGGTAAACCCTGCAAATACAGTGAGACACAGTCGACGTGGGTTTAAATCATCTAAATATTCTATTTTCTGGCCATTTTCCTTGGTAAGCATCCCGCTGAGAGACATAACGTGCAGCATTAACCATTTTATCAGCATATTTACTGCTAGAAGACAATAATCTGCGGGAGAATACAGGTGTTGAAGCTTTTAGGTTCGTGTTTTGCTGTAGTTGTTACTACTGTGAAAGTGTGTTCTTTTCAGTCTCACAAGAGAAATTGAGACCAACAACCCTCTGCTGACAGCATGTTCTCCTGACACCAATATGTAATTTGCAACAGCATAATTAGACCAGCAACAGCAAAACACAACTTGTTTCTAAATGACACAACAAACCAGCTCATTTGGAAGAGAAGGTTTACTTATTAACCTTATTTGAATGTGGGAACACAAGAAAAAGTGGAGCAGAAATAATTGCTGGTGTGTAGCTCCATCAGATAATGATTTTTGCTTCTTTCCTCCTTTTTGGGGGGGTCAGGAATTAATGTCAGAACTATCTAGACATGGACGGGAAGCCTGTGTAATGGAACGCTGTGCCTCTGTAAACATTCCTATCTCCATCTCTTTATAGTTAGGCAGGGATCAAGACTAGTTTATCAGAAAGAGCCGATTATGCTCATCTTGTTTTGGCTCGGGCGTTTTATGCATATCCAGTGTCTCACATGCACACTCTGCACCCTCAGCCTCTGCTCACAGATCCAGCACGTGAACTTTCTATCCATGAATCCCAAATTCACCGTGAGGTTTGCCTGATCGTCACCTCGACCTCTGCACCTCAGAAACGTCTGCCCTGTCACCGCCGTCCCGTCCCCGGCTGGCGTCAGCTACCAACGCAGGTGGATCGTCCTGAAATCTAAATGTATTTTCGGCACTTTGTGACTGACTGCAGCAGCGCATGGAAGCGAGATGCTGCCGGGCAGAAAAGCTCTGCAGGGCCACACGTCCCTCACTCAGAAGACTCGCTGCCTGAGCATCAACTCGGCCCCCCCCCCCCTGCCCTTTCCCACCGCAGCCACAGTTGAAGCTGGTGCATTTTCAAGTTGACCTTGATTTTCAACTCTTTAAGTAAAGGTCACAGGTTTTCCCCCAATGCCGTAAATCCGCTGGTTGGATTTCCCAGCATTACTCCTCATTTATGAAGGTGCTATAGCAACACACCTGTTCATTGTCTTCTGATCGATGCTTTCTCATGCAGATGAGAAACCAAAGACCTCCGACTGGCTTTACATCCTGAGCAGAAACATGCAAAAAGTCCCCACTTGTATGACTTTGCCGCTGAAAAATCCAACATATTTGCTGAAAATGAAATAAAACCCGCGAATGAGTGATGTGATGGATGGATCTTCGACAGTAATGAAAGGATATGGGTTGGAGACCATGCGGATGCACAAGCTGCGGGGGCAGGTCGTCTGTTTCAGGCAGAAGAAGACCACCGGTACCAGCTCAGGGTAGGGAACCACCAGCATACTGGTGTTACTGCTGCCATCATCATCATCATCATCATCATCGTCGTCGTCGTCACCTTCCTCTGCCTCCACTATCTCCTCATCCTCTTCCTTCTCAATCCTCTCTTCATGCACGATCCTCCCCTCCTCCTCCTCCTCTATTCCTTTACTTTTCTCCTCCTTTTGCTCAGGACAGAGGAGGTGATGAGTGGAGGTCCTCCGAGGGGAGGAGGAAGCGGCAGCATCCTCGCCGTCGCCCCCTGCAGTTGCTGTTGCTCCCTCGAAGGTGGCCGCTGCCGCTCTTGATGGTGTCGATGCTGCAATGCCGGCCCCCTCCTCCTCCTCGCTCGTCATGGCAACGGAGCAATCTAAGAAGAGAAAACATTGGCCAACTTTTAATCAACTGAGTCATTGTGTGTCACATCTCAAGCGTGCTGAGGCCACAGCGAGTTTCAGAGGTCAGTGGAGACTTTGAACTTCCTGCTGTCATTGAAAATCAGTGAACGCCCCAGTTAAAAGCTTTAAGCAGACCGATTCCTCAAATACTCGCTGGAGGTGGATGCTCCCATCAGCATTAAACAACACATTTGCATAAATCCTTGGATTAGATTTAAGTGTTTTTCTTAAAGAAACACAGAACAATCCAACCGTAAACAGGGGTCTTAATGTGAGCGGTTCAAGATTTGTTTACTAATTTAATCAGATTAATGGGGGATATATCTTCTGTGGAACAAACAGATAAATTATTCTCAGACATCAGCCACCAGACTGGATTACAGCATCAACTGTAAATACACTCCAATCTCCAGATTGATTAAACTGGTCTTAAATCCAATCAAAGCAGACGGTGATCGCCTTTTTTTTTTTTTTTCAATATATTTCTGCGAGACGGCAGAGACCAGCAGCCACAAACGGGAGAGGGAGGACAGTGAGCATCAGCTGCTGAAAGCTTTGGGAGCAAAATGAGGAACTAATGAAAGAAATTGTTGGAGCTGCTGGGTTATTTAGAGGTTATTGTGGAGAGGGATCAATACTGCAGAGCTAGATGGGGAGCAGTGGGCGTCCTGAGGAGACTGAGTGGCAACTGACACTTTAGAGGATGGAATTCCTCATAATACCACTTTAGGCACAACTCATGAGGTAAAGGAAAACACTAACTCTGATGGCAGTCCTTGAAGGCGGAGTTTAAACCAGGTTTTGTCTCCTACCAGGCAGGAACTTCTTGCACCAACGGAAGAGGAACCCCAGGTGAAAGCACTAACTCAAGGATATCCCTGTAAAAGGATGGAATTTCTACCAATACCCACTGAGGCCAATTTGGGCACAACTCCTAAATTCTGGCAAGAAAACACTAACAATCCTGACACATTAGTGATGCAGGCAGGTCAAACGTGACGCTCGGTCACATTGGAGCCTCAAAGATTCATCAACAAGCATCAAAATGGCTCAGGAATCTTCTTTTTTGACACATTCGCTCCGTAGATGTGACACTCCAGACAGGCTGCTGTTTCTGGTCAACCGCCCACTGAGCGGCTGCGGGTGCAGCTGGTAAATGTGAAGCAGCCAGAGAGTTTTTTAGGGAACAGCTGCTCTGACTCTTCTGTGCTTCTCAAGGCAGATGATTCTGCTGGTACATGTTCCTCTGTAACATCTGCACGACCTGAAGTACAACTAATAGAGCTCCATGACTTTTGAGAGCCTGCGATGCGCAGACAAGACATTCTAGCTTTTGTCCTGTCTCTTTTTGTAGCAATAAATTAGTTTAAAGTTAATAGGAAGTTAGCATAAGCTTTTTGTCACTGCCTACAATGGAATTATGAAAAACTCTGGGTGTGATTTGAACCCAAGCCTCCTTTGGGAGGACCAGAATTCTCAGTACAATCAGAAGAAGATCTTGAGTCTGGCGACTTCGACCACTTGGCCAATCTGACAACAGCTACGGGAAAGTGCATTTCAAAAGGGTTATTAGGTCATCTTCCATTTTTCCATAACTATAAATTTGGAAATTTTTCAAACCGACAATGACCAACACTGAAATTCTGGTCATCACAAAATCTCAACAGAACTTTTAAGAATTCCAACCTTAAAAGGGATGAAAATAATTGTAGTTTTTTGTTGAAGAAGCAAAACGAAGCTGAACTTTAAAAACATACATCAACACAAATAATTGATCGGAACAAATAAAGCAATTTGTTCCAGCAGAAGAAGAATGTTTATGGGTGCGCTCAGCGGTCTCAGATCAAAGCCGTAAAAATCGCAGCCATTTCCTGGGTGCCGTTGTTGGTTCCGAGTGTTTACTTGTGATTAATGTGATGTGTCAGACATAAATTGATCTCTACTCATCACCTGCCAGCAGCTGCCTCATACATCACTGCGCTGTGTAAGCCAGGGGTCAAAGTGTACGCCACAACAACATGCCATAACAGCAGGAGAGAGGAGAGGCAGCAGCGTCTGCACACGGTGAATTATTCCTGGGTGAATTAAAGCTGATGGAGCTCTCCTTTGCACATATATATTTTACTCTCATCACTAATCAGGCTAATGCAGAGCTATGCTGCTCTGCATCGGTTACTGGCAATGACCTAAAGAATTTAAAGGATTGATGCTTCTAAATGGGGAAAAGTATGATGATGGGAACAAACGGGACCGGATTTTATGGTAATCTCATGCCATGCGTTTTTCAGTGAGATTAAAGATCCACATCAAAAACAAATCTTTTGGCATCATGGTGATTTCCCAATACTTCTGTAGTTGTGAAACATGGGGGAAGAGCAATGCAGCCTAGATTTAATTACCAATAAAGGAAAACTTTGCATCATTGCTGGCTACTTCTGTCAGGATACGACTGACACAGCAAAGAGCCAAAGCAAAAGGTAGAGACAGTGAAGATAGAGTCAAAAACGTGCACGCAGCGCTCCTGCTATTCGGTTCCAAAGCACCTAATAAACATCAAAGGAAAATCCAAGCCACTGTCCAAAGAAGCACACACTCAAATATGTAGTCACACGTGTTTTATCTACAGGAAACTGCTAGATGACATGACGGTGATGTGGTTTGATGTGTTGCAGATCCTCATTAGTGCAACTCCAGACCATGAAGAAGGCTAATGGCCTCTCTCTCTCTCTCTGTCTGTCTCAGACACACACATACACAAGTACAGAGATAAGAGTGACCTAAAATAGGCTAATAAACTGCACCTCAACAGACCCACTAATCCAACTGAAGATGCCAGAAAAAAACAAAAGAAAGCAGTCATGATAGTGGCAACCCCAGATAAAAGCCTTTAGCGGCCTGACAGAGCCCAGCGCTGCTCCCACTATAACCCAGGGACATTTTCTTCCACCTAACATTTGCAGTGGTCTCCTTATACAGAGAACAAAGATCCAGGTCCCTGCATAAGATTGTGATGCACCTGTTGGATGATATGGTAAAAGAAGCACATACTGGTTCCCATTAAACCTCTCCACAATGCAGTTCATAGAAGATCTCCAGGGAAAAGTCTGATTGCTGATTCCGGCACCCTGACACCTTGTCAGCATCTGCTGTATCCATTACAGAAGAAATGCATGAATAAAATCACTGTTTTGTTCTGTGGCATTGTTACCATGGCTACACAGATGTCTGTACTGTTTCTAAAGTTATCAAAAATACATTTTATAGAAGATGCTTTGATTTATGACGGTATTTTGCTGCTTTGTCGCATCATAAACATCACGAACATAAAGATCAGAGGTTTGAGTTATTATTATTCACGTTTTTCTAACAAAGGAAACATCAAAAGCAGTGACACAGGATGATGAAATCTCCTGCAAAGTTTTCCACGGCTGATAACCTTCGATCGGGTTCATTGATAGTGAAAAAGCTGCACTCGTCTTCACCAGCTGCCTCTGAACGAGTGTGAACATGCACTTTTCCTCTCAGATTCAGACCAAAGTTTGGCGATGGTGGAAAATGTTGCTGTAGTGTCCAAACACGTCAGATCAGAAGCACGTGTGAGTGTTTTTCCAGCACCTCCAGGGCTGGTTCATCCAGATGGGCAGCCCAGAGGCAGCAACTCCATTTTGGTGCAATGCAGACCACTTCCTCCTCCGCACGCTGGCCTTTGGCCAGCGATTGTTCATCTGCATCTTTGTGTCAGCTTCAGCTTCGTCACAACATCGCAACCAAACCTGCACCTGCTCACTTAGCTTCTCCTGAAACCACGGGCAGAATCTGATCGGGTATCAGCAGCGGGGGAACAGAAAAGGAGAAAGAGTCTTTGGTGTATTAGGAGATTTGGATTTCTCACTTGTTTGTTGTAAATGAAATCAGATGCAAATATCAGCGCTGCAGTTTTTGTGGCTTCTATGGAAACACTGTAAAGTAAGGTCATGACTCAAAAGTCCTGTATTATTCACACAAAGCGATTTAACTCATCAGTCAGGAGCGTGAGCTGCAACTCTACTTCTGCCTTTGAATATGAATCCAAATGACAGAAATCATACTGTGCCGTTACCTTAACGAAGCACTGAAATTATACTTTAAAGCTGAATTATAATGGGGCAAATGACAAAAAAACCTGATGGATTTCCACGTCCACTCTGTTAATTAACAATTAAACTTATTTCCAGCATCGAAACAGAACAAATAAACAATGGTTCGTTGTTTTGTTATTGGATCTACATCATGCCAAAACACCCATTTATATATACACATAGTGATTTAATGGATTCTTATTCAAAAGCCGTACCACTTAGGCGTTGCTGCAAAGACGTTTCTCTAAAATGAGCTGGCGTTTTCATAAACTAACACTCCCCACATGACAGCTAACAGAATTAGCCTGTAATTGATAGAGGAGCTCGCCCATAAACCTAGTAGAGACAATGAAGGAGGCCAATGAGGGTTGAGGGGAAATTAATTTGTGAAGTTGATGTTATTTACTGCCATCGTATGAAGAGGTGGAAATGACTGGAGGGGAAGAGATGAAGGGATGAGAGAGAGAGAGAGACAGAGACAGAGACTTACAAAGCATTAAAGTGTCTTAGCAGCTCAGAAAAACCTCAGCTAGTTAATCCAAAACAATTTTATTTGGTTGTTACGTAACAAATTTAATTCCACTGTAAAAAATGTCAATTTTTTCCTGCTGCCAAGCGCAGGTGAGGGAGGACCACTGTGACTCTCCAGCTAAACAGTTGAATAAATACAGAAAGTATTTTCCTCATTGCTCCTTCTCTTCATAATCCTCATACACAGAACAAAGGCCACAGAAGTGTTTGTGCATCATTTCAACTTCAAGCCTCTCTCTTTAATAATGTGCAGCAGTAAATGTGATTACTGTGCCTTGGCGTGTTTGCTCTCCAATTTCCCTGCTAATGCAGGAATGTGAGTGCCTGAGCAACATCAGCTCAGTGCTGAAAGTCTCTCATCTACAGAACCTTTTACCACTAAAATCATCACGCGAAGCTGGAAATGCCGCAAAAACAACCATCTTATTAATGTTTCTGCATCACTGAGCAGCACAGACAGCCCATCGCCACAGTTTCTCATATTTAATTTTAATTTCACCCTTTCGGCAGCTGTAAACTGTTACTCTGCAGCACAATGAGGCCGTTTCAGCCTTCGTAACCCTGACAGCACAACTGTGGACACCTCAAAGAAACACACACCGCCCAATTTGTCACGCTTCCCTCTGCACTCTCACACTCTCCATCAACTCCATCCCTTCTCCCATTTCTGTATGAGTGGGCACATGTGAACAGACTGGTACCTTAGGCAGAAGTCTGGATTACTAGATTTTGACCCCTTTGACTGCAATAGAATGGATGCTGAAATGACAAATTCAAATATTCAGATTAAAAAAAACACTCCTTTCTAGCCTGCGAGGTCGGGCAAAACCAACAGAAATATTATGAATAATATTTTCACTTTTTTAAGTGTGTTGGGAGGCAAACCTGCTGGTTTATGGTGAAATGATTAGGCGATGGCCAGAGTTTTTTCTTCCAAAACTGAAAAGTACATTGGCTACAGGAGAGACCAGAGCCATGCTTGTACTGGAATACCTACACTGGGAATGCCAGGAATGCTGCCCACACTGGATCCATTCCTGAACTCTTATCTGATAAACTCCGCTGTTCCCTTACTTCACTGGATTTAATGTTGTGGCTGATTCGCTGCATCTAATTAGCTTCACCCTGGGGGTCACTTAGCTTCCACTCAGATCGTTTGGCATGTGCGTCAGGCTGATCTAATTGCTCAGATAGTAACGGAGAAGACCGAAGCATTTAAAGGTCAGGAGGAAGGGGAAAAAAAAGGTAGAATCAAAGTAATAAAGAAAACGACGCGAGAGAGCCGGAGCTGAAGAGCAACAGCGTGAGAGGGGACAGAAGAAGATGTCTTGTCAAAGCGGGGGTGCTCTGACAAAGGCAAACATGACTGGGCGCTGACAGAAGAACGTTGTGTACCCAGCGGGGCTCCCACAGAGAGTGAACAGGGTAAATGGCCACAGGAGGAGAGCTGCAGTGGAGTTATTTCCAAGACAACCGAATAATCTGCCTCCTGGTTCATTTTCTCCTCACCGCCACCTTAGCCTCCGTGTCTTCCCGTCACCTGAACGGCTCCAGCCTGGCAGGACGCTGAGAAGAGGGCCTGTGAGAGTCAGCAAAAGTGCAGTTTGATTTTCTGTCCTGGACCCGGTCCAGCTCTGTTTAGGTGTTCTGCCCAGCGCCCGAGGCACCCTCAGGGCTCATCTGTGCTGCAGGCATACTGATTCTGTTATTTCATGCAGGTCAGAGAAAACACAGTTGAAGTTTCTGAGACCAACAAAGACAAAAGGGGCAACACATTAGAACAGCAGGGAAAAAAGGGGCTGCACAGCATCGATGAAGAAAGGTTCTCCACCATGGAAATCAATCACAGCCATCCAGCATTGCTGTACAGTAAACATCAACTGGTTCATTAATAATAGTTGCTAAAGGGAGCAGAAGTGGCTGAACCTGGAAGCCTTCCTAAGAATAAACTAGCAAGTAACAGAAGACAGCAGATCTAGGCCTCATCCAGAGAAACATCCCAGAACCAAACCACAAAAGACCTAAGACCAAGCTGAGCAGTGGTGCTCCGACATGTCCACCAGACCATCTCTCCACAGACAAAACTTGGAGGACATGAGTGCATTTACAAGGCAGAGAGATGAGTGGAGAAAGGAGCAAAGGACGGCATTTATGTTAACCTGGAGCAACCAACCACCAACATTCTACCACCTCATTCGCTCCTCAATAAAAGAGCTAAAGAGGCCTCGTGGATGAGAGGTGAGACATCTAACAAGAGAACAGAAGTCCAGCTGGCTGACTGAAGCTGAGTGACCCTCGCGTAGAAACTGAACGGCCACAGTCAAACAGATGTACAGAGAGAACAATTATTTCCTATTTTGACTTCACCAGGAGCAGCACTTTCAACAAAGGTCCATTAAGCAGAAGAATTTCTCAGATGGTTTGGAGTAATGTGGGCGAACGTGAGAGCTGAATATAAATAAGCTTTTACACTTTAAAATGAATTTAACTTTGCTGGTCCTTATCAACCAAGAGTCCATGAAGCTGGCTGAGAGAACAAAAACAAGGTTAAAGGCCATGATTGGCGTCATCCTCAAAACCTTAAACCCAAGCACAGCTTCATCAGGGCGCCTGGTGAGGGTCAGCAGATTCACGCTCACTTACGATTGAGGTAAATATCTGATACTGGTGATCAGCACAGCACATCCTCCATTAGCGAGTATATGACAGTACCAGAGCGCCAGGATCGATGGCCGGTAAAAGAAAATAGGGCATCTGCTCCAATGCGATCCGTGTTCAGTCGTATCGCTTTGCGGTGCTGAGGGACATGGGAAACCATGTCCATAAATCAAGTCTTTACTGTAAAACAGAGCTGTTACGTAGACACAGCCAAGTTAGCATGAAGGATACCTCAGCGGCGCTGAGAGCGGCGCATCTTAGGTAGGACGGAGGTCCAGATGGAGCTTTATCTGCTGTTGGTCAGCAGCTTACATTGACCATGTGGAGCAGAACATTGATGGTGCCGTCACTGCCACAAGGATGGTCACCGAGCAGAGGAACACGACGAAGCTGAGAGGATGACGCTGCATCAGTAAACAGCTCCACACTATAAAAAGGTTCCACTGAGAAATGCGCAGGTTTTATCCCAGAGGAGCAGTTTCTGTCCCTCCAGACAATGTGTGGAAATAGAAAGACTGGATGTCGTTAATTAGGGGGAAACAAGCGACACATAAACGAATCTTAGGCTTCAGTTTGATTGAGGACGCAATAGATATGAATTGGGTATTTGAACTGAAATCTCTTGAACTGAAATCTGTTGCTTTTGTTGTTTCTGTTGTTTCTGATTTCTATGAGTCGACATTTTATTGAGATTTCTTTCCTTGCTTTTCTCACAAAAATCTGAAGATCAGGATGCAACATTTGATTAACCTTCAAGTTGGAATAAGATGGCCCACAATGAAAAATTCCTCTGAACGTGATTGCAAGATCCCTTAAAATAGGTGGCCACAGCCAGCTTTTTTCATTAAAATGATGCGCAACAAGATACATTTGTTGGGGTTTTGGGATTTAAAAAGATACAAGGAGGCCACAGGCTGAGAAAGAATTATTCAAAATAGTTTCACATTTCAAGGCCAGTTTTTCACATTTTACAGTTCAGTTATTGATTGGCGGTTATGTAAACACGCATATCATCAACGGCAACGCTGAGGAGCTGCCGAGGAGCACAGGGGAGCCCTGGGGTTGAAGGTGCCCCCAACCTCAGGATACAGTTCCTTTCCGTTATCTTTATCAATTATTGAGGCTCACAGTAGTGGGGGGGGGAACAAATACAAGATGTCAGAAGGTGTCCCGAGGCTGTGGTAGGTTAGCAAGCAATAGAATGGAAGACACATTCTGCACTCCTGATGTGTGTATCCAGATGGGTTTCACCACCCAACCTGTTCAGACACACTCAGGGGGCACCTGATGTCACTGCATGGAGAGGGAGGTGGTGGTGGGAGGAGGAGCAGCAACGCCACACAGGAACACAAGGAAACGGAGAAGTTTGGTCAACAAGGGCCCAATTACTCAAGTCAAATTCAGCAGTATTAATAATCGATATTACAGGCTGAAGCCGAATTATAATTTAAACTCCTCACACTGGAAACTGATCATCGCATCACTCCCCCGCTCATGGCTGCTACCCGCTCCTCTGAAATCGCCCACAGCTGGCTCCAGAAAAAGAATAACTCAGGAACAGGCCAGCGACCACATGTCCAATATGGTGCACGTTCACAGTTAATCGAGCATGGATCTGCTCCGCTTGCCGGGTCTCCCTGCATCAGGCGGTTAAAGCGATAGATTCACCACGTAGCTAAGACTGAGCCAGCTACATCTCCTAGAGCCCAGTTTGAAGCTTTTTCTGATCACATATTCTGCTTCAGATATGATGTGAACAGCATCAGAGCCAAATTGAAGCAGGATGAAGCAAGAAAATGATGTTCCAGGTTTTAAGCTCTCTTCCTCTCTGATCAGGTACAAATTTGCTACGCTAGCTGATAGCCTTGCTGAACTAGTTAGACTAGTTAGCTGCAGCGGGACAACCTCAAACTCCCCAACCTTCACTTTCTGTCAATCTTGGACCCTTCACCCTCTGACCCTTCCAATAGAGCAGCAATCATTTCTAGGCTTCGCTATTTAAAAAAAAATGTATTTTCATATTTTGGCAACAGACAAGGAGGTCAAGAAGGGAAGGAGAGATAAGAGAATTATCGAGGGAGGATGTGGGTGAATAAGCACTGAAAAGTCAGAAAGGGATGACGGATAGGAAGACTAAAAGGAAAGTTGGCTGGTGAACAGCTGGTCCTTCATTAGGAAGAAAGAAAAGTGCGAAAGGAGGTCAAAAGGACAGACAGGAGAGGAAAGGATCGACGTGATGTGACGGGAAAGTCAGTAAGTCAGGAAAACTGGTGCTAGACAGAAGAAAGCTGACACCCTGTGCACGTTTATTGTAGGACTGTGTGTCAGCTCACATGTATGTACACCAAAGACAGAGCACGATCCCACTCACGCGCCGCTGGAGTCGACCCACATGCAGGCTACATGCAAACAGGCGCACGGCTTCTGAGCACACAGCAATTGTGTAACATGCCTGTTTTATGTAAGTGTCACACACCCACTCCCTGGGAGACGCCGAGGAAAAGACACCAGGCAGGATTCTCACCCAGAACCGGTATAATGAAACAGTCCGAAAGGGTTCTGGGCCTGTTACCGAGAACTGCTGACCTTTAACCCTGCTGCTCATTAGCTCAAAGCCTTCTGACAGCTTCTGCTGGGTTTAAGTCAGTGTACTGCCTCACTGCAGGAGGCGTCTTCTTACCCTGGCTGTATCTTTAGCCTCTTTCCTGGTTTACTTCTGTTCTTCCTCTTTGTCTGGAGACTTTCAAAGGCCTTTGGGCAATTGTGTAACATTTGTCTGCGGTTGAGTCTCTCACGCTACGTAAAACAGATCCCACTTGCAGCGATCCATCACCGGGGGAACGTTCTAATGCTGCCCTTCAGCTGCATGCGGCAACCAATTAAAAGCATTTGCATCATCCCTTCCTTCGCTGAGCAGGGCGTCGAACTGCTCTCCACCTGCTCCTAGTCAAATATTAGACTTTTTAAGCTGAATTGAACTGGGCTGTGGGAACTGGGGTGTGTCAGATATCAGAAGAAATCAGCATTTGGCTTATTTAAAAACCCTTCAGAGCTTTTATTCAAGTCCAGCCTGATAGTCTGCTAATCCATGACCCACTAAAATCGGACTCCTGCCTTCATCCAGCATCCCAGTGCATCAGACCGGGTCAGGTCACATTTCCATGGCATCTTCGTCAGCGGCTATTTGGAACGCTGTCATCTGATGCCACCAAAGCGTTGTGTTGTGACATCTACGCATCATCAAGACGTCAAAAACGGATCATCTTCAACATTTGATGAATGCGCTGAGAAGGGCTGCTTGTTACCAAGGGAACCAGGATGCCATTAAAAAGAACTTACACGTGGACAGCATTATCTGGGATGACAGTGGGCTCCATCATCACTGTCACCATCTATCAAGTTTAGGTTATCTCCCAGATGTGCTTGATTAAGATGTTAAGGCCAACCTTTGTAACATGTAATGTCATCAAACTGCAATGGCTCAGAATCATAACACAGAGGACTCTGGCTACGAGCCAGTTCACCCCGACTGACCCTGCTCATATGATAAAAGACATTTTATTTGAGTGAAAACTACAAATCGTTAACCACCACTGATTGATTTCTGCTCATTGGAGAGCAAAAGTGCAGGACGTCCTGGATCTGAGGCTCAAGTCCTCTGAACTCTGGACGTTCTGAGGTTAAATTGACAATAAAAGAAAGAAACGGTTTATTCCTCTTTAGATTGTCTTGATGTGAATAGAAGACCTGTTAACAGCTCCTGATGAAGGATGGTGTTTACAGGAGGGGAGAAACATGAAAGCAGATCTTTTTTTCTTTAATTAAAACGCCGCAGCAGCATTGAAGAGCGCGCCACATTCACCTACTCCCTTTCATCACTCCCCTTATTCCAGCATTTCCCCATCTCTACCTTCCATTATCTCTGTTCCTCTTTGGGTTTATTGGCCTCTGAAGTGGCAGAACAATGTGCCCCCCACCTTCTTTCAATTTGTTTGGCAGCCTTTCATTCCATTTACTGTCTTTTCAGTTTTCCCCATTTGCCTTTATTTGATGTTTATCCTCTGTCGGGTTATTTCCCTGCAGCTGGTCGCCCGTTTGAAGCCTGTTCATTAGACAAAATGCACCCAAGCCTGCCGACCATGTGCCTCGGCATCTTCTGTTCTTAGGTGAGACAACTTGTCCTGACGACGTGTTCAGACCTCCATCAAGGGTAAACACACACCCAGTGAGCAGATCGAGGGGCAGGTTGTTACATTATTATGTAATGCTACAAAATCTGGTTTTATAATCCAACACACAATACAAATGTAGATATGTCCCATAAAGTAATTTAAATGGGAAAAAAAGGCTATTTTGAGGTATGAACAGACCTTAAATGCCCTCTATCACGAAGAGTGTGTTTCCTGAGCTGGTCATTATTCCATCATGTCTCCTGCCAGAAGGTTAAATGTAACAGATGTGAAACTAGCAGCTTTGCTTCTAGACAATCCATCATTGTCTTCTTTCCGAGCTTTTGTTACTGACTTTAAAAAGTCTGTTTCCAGCTGTGCGCTCCTTCACCCAACACATCTGTCGTCCTTCTGTTCCAGAGGAACTTGCTGAGAGTTGGATTTTCTCAGCCACTTGCTTAAGCACCATCAGCTGAAGAGCGATGGCTCCAATATCCTTCTATTGCCTCCTCCTCCTCAGCAGCAGCACATATGTTCTAATTTCCTCAAGGATGCTCTTCCCCCTCTTTTGACTTTAGTAAACAACGACATTTACAGTCGCTGTGTGCCAGATCGTATCCTGCAGCCCATCTCTAAAGATTGTTTTTCTCCTTTTGTGTGCTGCCACTTACAATCTAAAGCTACGCAGCAGCATCACTTCAGAACAGGCAGTAAAAGTCTGTTCTCATTCCGCCCAAATTAAAACCTGAATCATCTGCGATCGTCCATACGCCTGTCGTATTTTTAAAAACCTGCTAATTTTGAGGCGTTTTGGGCTGTACTGCCAATAAATAACTGTAGAATTTGCCAGAGTGATCAGGAAAGGAGGAACATGAGCAGATGGAGATTCCAAAGACCGAACAAGAAATGAACAAACGTGGGAAAAAACAATCAGTTTAATGACTAATTATTAGAAAAAAATGCGTACAACTGATTTACATTTTTAACTCAAATCTTCTCGGGGGGCTTCCTTCTGTTCTCAACAACTGAAGTCAAAACTATTTTGTCTTGGAAAAAAAGATGGCTAAAACTGCAGCCGCACATGAATTATTAGGGAGGAATGTTGCAAGTCATCAGCTTATAAAACGGCCTTTCAAAAAGGGCAGATGTGGCCAATGAAAACATGCTGTAGATCCAATCAGGTTGCTAAATTTAGCATGGATGAATTACAAAAAGCTCATGGTCCTCTGATGAGTCCCTGCAACCCATGTGACCTTCAGACGCCTCTGCTGGAGCTTGAAGCTCCAGCCTGTAGGAGTGGAACTACACAGGAGCCATTGATTATGTTTGTGGGTGTACGAACCAACATTAACCCTTTACTCAGACACGTTTATGTTGAGAAAATAATATCACAAAGTGGGTTTAACATTCGGTTGTCTTCCTGCATGGTAGCAACACAATGAACCGTCCATGCTGGTTAGCTATAATTGAATTTATGATGAATGAGCAAGTAAAATGGAGGCAGACAATTCCTTCAAGACACCTTTTACACAGTCTTGTTTTTTCTAACTCGGTGTAATGATCCAAATGTTCAAAAATAACATCTGAAGCTTGTTGTTATAACAACGGTGACTTTCCTTTAGCCTGTACCCTTCTGTTGGTGTTCACAGAGGGTTCTCTGTGGTAATTTTGCTGTGTCAGGCTGCAAAACCATCAGCTCTGCTGATGTATTTCAGCTCAAATTTCAGCTCTAATTTTCTCTGTTGACAAACCAAAACAGATTAAATGTCGACTGTCCAGCAATAAATATCCTTCTTGAGTGAGGATGGTTGATGTGTGCACCAAGTTCTTCTGGAGGAAATCAGTTGCACTGCCAGGGGTGTGTTTCATGATGCTGGTTGTAAATCTTGGCGGTGGATTATGGAGAACGCGACTCCCCCAGCAGGAGTCCCGTTCTGCTCCTCACCTCAGGAGCGCTGCATTATTAATTACATGGCTTTAGCTATAAAGTGCTCTCCGTCTCGAATCTGTTAAATCACTATCTTGATGCTTCATTTCATGAATCAAGAAAAATGAAACTGGCTTTTAATCCATGTTCAAGTTTGATCAAACCGTTTTTTATAAATAGTAATTAATAATAGCACCCATAGCAGCAACAACAGGATGACCCAAAGAAAAATAGCAACAATAAACAGAATTGCAAACAGCAGCAATTACAGCAGCTCTAATTATGATCATCCACACTGTCCAGCATTGAAAAGGAGAGAAAATGCTCTTCTCCACCTCCTTTAGGACAAAAGCATGATGAATGCTGGATCCTTTTAGCCACAACGAGTTGAAGTGAGCACCCAATGCCTGACCATGGGACTCTCGGCAGCCAATTTCTGCCTTCCACTTTCCTATCAAACCAGTGGCGAGCCTTTTATAACTGCACTCCTGGGGAAACGGATCAGAACAATGTCCAGCAGAACCAGAGTGGCGGCCGGACCACACAGCAGTTTCATTCCATCTTAAAAAGAACCGCAAATAAATCAATTAACGGGAAGAATTCTGGGAGATGTCCAACAAACACGTTAACTGGCAAAAGAGGAAGTGACAAAGCAAACTAAATAAAGATTTGAGTAATTATGATGTAGCAACATGATGGAGAAGCCAGGAAGCCCAATAATAGGATCTGAGCACATGTATGATGTAAATGTCTTCACTCCAGTAGTTGTGTTGTCCTATACAAGGACATATGTGGACTAGCACATCGTCCACATTGTTATTGTTATTTTATTTTCAATCTTATTGTGAAATTGGAAACATGAAATGCTTTGAAAATGGCAGTGCTTCATTTATTGATCTTTAATAAGGTGAGAAATGAGAGTAGATGGGGGTCAGAGTTCTTAAGAAGGAACTGAGCCAACATGACAATGTTGGTAAAATGATCAGTTCATTACAGCCAAACATCCAACAGCTGAGACAGAAAGTGATTCCAGCCCTTAAAACAACCACCACAAGCAGCCTGAAGTATCTTTAGGGGGCCCTGGATGTAGAAAGCCCCCACATGACCGGATAATCTGCTCTGAAACATCCAAGGTTCCACAGCAGGTTCCAGCCACCGTTAAGGGAGCTGAATCTGGGATGAACTGTCCCAAAACTCCTGTAGTCTGAGCCCAGCTTTAGAAGAGACATGCCCAACACCAGCAGCGAAACACTAATTTATCCTCACTTGTGTGTGTTTGTCTGCAGGAGGAGAAGCTAGTTTGAGAAAGACCAGGCTGCACAGGTGGGTCTTCCTTCAGTTTCTGGACCCTCATCCAGAAGATCATCATCATTGAGCGAGATACCCCTCCTGCGCTCCGTCCCTCCTCTTTTTATCCTAACATCCACAGCCTCTCTCTTTTCAGCTTTTGTCCCTCCTGCCTCAGAAAACTTTGGCAGCACAGGACTGTTGGCAGTTGTTTGATCTTTGTTCCTCTGTCGTCTCAACACCATCGTCACAGTGAGACAGCTTCTAATTTGGACCGAGTTTTAGCTGCTTTTTTAGTTCTTCCTCAGACAGAGGACAGGGAAACAAGCCTGTCCCTGCAATATTGGGCTCACTGCAACTTCAAGCCACAAAAAAAATAACCAAAATATGGTGCTTTCTTTTTATAGACCTGTAGGAATAAGTCAGACGTCACACCATCACTACCAGAATTATTGATTTGCAACAGATAAAAACTGTGCTATCAGGCATACTGCTGCATGGACCACCGACCATGCAGGGCAACAGGTCAGCGGGGTATTTCTGAATCCCAACCGTGATCTGATGTGAACTCTACTGCCCCCTACTGTTGTACTGTTGTCAGCATCGAGGACATACGGACCCAGAAAGAGTACCGGTACATGTTTTACACACTTCAGGTAAGCTAACTGCATTTTAATCTGTTTTTCCCCTCCAGGAGAGGAAGAAGTGTGGCAACCATCAAACTCCACCAGGAATCCGCCTCGAGAAGAGAAAATTCACTCCAAAACAGAATCACAAAAACTTAAACTAACAAGGTTGTCGGCAGCATGCAGGTGAAGTGAAGCAACGGCTCTGCAGATGGTTCAGAAGCAGAAGCAAAAATAACAGGAGAAGCTGTGCCAGAGAAGGTGGGTGGATTTGGTTTGGTTGCAAAGGAGGGAGAAGCTGCAGAGAGGAAGAGAGAGAGGGAGGGAGGGAGGGAGGGAGGGAGGGAGAGAGGGAAATAGAGGGGAGGGGGAGAGAGAGGAGGGGAGAGGAGAGAGTGGAAGAGCAACAGGGGATGGGGAGAGGGGGCAAGAGGGTGGGAGAGGGGGGAGGATGAGAGGGAGAGTGGGATGAAGAAAGAGGGAGAGAGGGTAGGAGGGAGAGAGAGGGGAGGTGGGGAGATGGAAGAGGAGAAATGACACGGTTTCAGCAGACATTGAAAATTACAGTTACAATGCAATTAAAATCCAAGCATGAGCCAACACACACACACACAGACACACACACACACAATCCTGATTGTAAAGGCTGTTTTTCTTTTGCTTCATTGATCCCTCGTT
Organism: Takifugu rubripes; assembly: GCF_901000725.2. Taxonomy (NCBI): domain Eukaryota; kingdom Metazoa; phylum Chordata; class Actinopteri; order Tetraodontiformes; family Tetraodontidae; genus Takifugu; species Takifugu rubripes. The sequence goes on from NC_042301.1 coordinate 10,126,627, forward strand.
TCCTCTCGTTTCTCATCTGTGCTTCTTCCTGAGCTCAGTTTCGCTTCAATTATCAGCTGTTTGCTGACAGACATGTGTAATGATAGGAAACACACACACACACACACAAACACACACACACCTTGACATCATTCATACATTATGTGTATACATAATGTACATAAACAACGGAAGATCCACCAGATTTCAACAACACACTCCCTGCCTCTCACAGACAACTGCATGCACACAAACACACGCTCGCCTGCCTGCGCGCGCAGACATACACACACACACATACACACGTACAGATCTCAGGCTGGCTGGAAATGACAGTGGATGAGAGTGAGGCTTAATTACAGGTGCAGAGGAAACACAGAAGAGGCTGAGAACATGGAGCTGGGAGGCAGGAAGTGTAAAGAACAAGGAGTTTATGTTGAATAGGAGGAATGTAGGGTAGAATGGGATTCCTTCAAAATAGAAGAATTCTTCCCCATTAGGTGAGAAATGCACCTGATGCAGGAGTGAAGAGAAGTTCTGGGGGAGTTTAAATTCAGTGCTTCAGAGGAAGCCTGGCAGTCGCTGCCATTCAGGCGGAGTCAAGCAGGAACGCAGACGCCAGAATAAAAACACAATCTGCTTCATTTGCAAAATAAAGGGACACAGATGCTTGATATTACTTTTGATAAAAACGATATCTACCAACTACGCAGCAGCAGAGTCGTCTCAGGGACCGAGACAACACAAAATAGGACGACTCACGTCTGCAGAGCCGACAGGAACATTTGTCGTCAAATTGAGGTTGAGATCCTTCTAGTTCTTTCCTGTGTTACACAAACAGATTTAACGACATCTTCGTGAACCAACTTCAGAGAGGAAAAAAGCTGTTTAGAGATGCAGCATCACCGTTGCCCAGCTGATTCTTTAAACCATCAGTGCTGCATGTTTGTGGCACACCGAGGCTGGCGAGGTCTAAATCTCTGCTCCCAGCCCCGGACGTGTTGCGTGGCATTCTCTGGGCCTTGCATCAGGCGGATTTCCACAAGTCCTCCATATCAAGATAATGAGCATGAAAGTTCATCCTGCTAATGACAGGTGGAAAAAGGATGACCAGGAACCAAATGCCACCTCGGCTACATGCAGGCTCTTTTGTCAGAGCGGAGTTTGGAAAGTGCTGAAAGTTTAGAAGAAGTTTCTGATGCAGAAGCTTCAGGCCTGATGAGGACGAGCCGATGCTTTTACCTGCTGCTCTCCACAACCTAACCTCCAGAGAAACCAGCAACCTTCTGAGACGGAAGAGTGCCGATGATTTTAATCATCGTGGAAAGCAAATAGACCGACCACTGGGAAGGCAGGAGCGACCGGCTGTAGAGATGTAAACACAAACATCAAATACTGCAGAAATGTCTGCAGATGAACTCTACAAATGCGGCCTGTCTGATCAGCAAATGTGGGAGCGTTTGCAGGGTACAGCAACAGCAGCAGCATCCTCGGATTTTACAGATGGGTGGCAAAATGAAACATCAAGTAATGAGCGGGCGGAAAAAGGGAAGCAGTGAAAAAGAGAAGGAAGAAATGTAGAAGTTAAGAGAAACTGATGTGCATGCAGTCGGGTATCCCATAATCCCTTGTTGCTCTGGAACTCTATCAATTAGCCTACAGAAATCCTTCAGAGGTACACACTGCTGTACAGGGGCCACTACCGTGTGTGTTGTGTTCTAGCATAAGAAATGTCAAGCTTTTCTCTTAGTTTAATTGCTTTTGCATGCATGGTTGTCTTTTTTATCTCTTTCCATGCACAGTATTATATCCACACACCCTCCAGCGTCAGGTCACGTGTGTGTGTTCTTGTACTTGATACATACTGAGTACTAAATTATTCATTCTACTAGCAAAAGTAAGGACATTTTGGCTGGTCCACACAACATTAAATACCTGTTTAAAGGTTAAGACTTGGTTTTAAGGTTGAGGTTAGAATTGGGTTTAGGTCAGGGGCCAGAGGTCAGAGTTAAGGTCAGGGGTCAGGGCATCAGTTGTGATACACAAAGTCTTCACAAAGATAGAAGTACAAGTGCATGTGAGAGAGAACACAAAGGATTTTTTTTTTTTTTTTAAGCATGACGATGTTATGACATTAAACAAGCTTTATCTCGATGACCAACGAGCTTCAGTTTTCGTCACGCAGACAGACGGACAGATATAATGCTTAATATCATGGGATGATGTGCAGAGTGATCAGTTCTGTGTCACTCTAAGATCTGCGAGGTTCTCACATATACCCACATCCTGGATTCCAATAATAAAAGCTCTCACAGTTTTGCTGAAGAGCAGCAAAAAAAAAAAACCCTCCAAACTCTTTGTAATTAAAACTGCTCCAAAGTTCCTGGCATCTAGTTTTTGTGCTCTTATTAATTTGGATTCTTCCACCCATAAAATAAAGGAAATGAATCTATAATGAATGTAGCTTCCTTTTCTGTGGAAGCCGCCGCCGTGGTCCAATCGTTACCGATTTGTGTCCAAAGAGCAGCGCTTCCATACATGAAGCAGACAGAAGCCTCCGTATAGAAACACTGGTGAGGGCAGCACGAACCCACTCACGGCTGGGTCAGAGGCAGGACCGGAAGAGCTCCGCACAGGTGATTGATCGACTGATCATCAGCAGATCTGTCAGGCACCAGATGAGAACCTAAATGTGACACACGAGATTGGCTGAACACCGCTTTATTGTCGGAAACAGACAACAGACAGGATTCACCGGGGAGCGAGCAGAACAGAATAGTCGGGGACAGGCAAGGTCGGAACCGGGCAGGCAGGCAGGCAAACAGGAATACGCTGGAAAGTCATCGGGAACGAATAACGATCTGGCAGGGAGCAGGTGTGCCTCCGGGGATTAAGACGAGTGCTCATTAGAGTCCTGATGCACAACAGGTGTGCGGGGCGAGGTGGCTCATGGGCATGATTGCCCGCACCTGTGACATGGATCAGTCAATAACATCTGTTAACACTTTAGCCATGCATAGCCCAGTTTTATTCTATCAGCTTTATTGTTAACTCCCAAGCGTGTATGTTCAACATGGCAGACTAATGATGGTAACGACAGGAAGGAATAAGGAAATAATGTTCATGAGCGAATCCGTCTCCTCTGGTCCAGAACGGCATCACCTCTACCATCAAAGCCCCACTGGGCTCAATCCTCCCTGCACCAGTTCACCGCCCCTGTGTGTGTTTGGGTGTGGGTGTGTGTGCATGTGGGGGGGGGGGGGCAGTTATGATCTGTGATCGGGGTCAGAGGCCTTAAGTTATGAGACGATATTGATTTGCTTGAGCCCTGCCTTGATTGTTGTTCCATCACTGAGCTCCAGGAACTACAGTGTGGAACCAAGGAGGGGAGATAACTCCCACATGACATCATCTACAGCTGATGTGGAACGCTCCATCATCTCCCAGTGCATCCAGTGTAGCGGGATGGTCTTCAAGGGTAACACCATTTTGGAGCTGCAGAGTTTTGCACAGGCTAAAAATGCTAAATGTTTAAGTTCAATGCAGTCAGGTGGTACATGTCAGCCTTTGCAGTCTGAAAGTGTCTGCAAGAAGCTGTTTAATATTCAGAGACGTAAACTGTGTGAGACACAGAGGAAAGAGTCAAAGATGCACTGAAGGAAACAGATGGAGTTTCAGCAGGAAAAAATGTGAGAACAGAATCGACACAACTGTTAAGGGAGGTTTCCAAAAGGTGCGTTTCCACTGGAGATTCAGGAAAATACTAGGGAACCTTCCTTCTGGATGGTTGTGTTGCTCCTGTGGAGGAGAACCCCTCGACGATGTCATAAGTCACCAGGGCAAGCCGCCCAACGCAAAAACCGAGATGTGTAATATTCTAAGAGAATATGATTTTCTACAGCTCCTTGAAATGTGCGGTTTTTCCCAACATTTTTCTAGTTCCGATCTTTTACACCAGATGTTTTCAAAGGTACCAGGATAGGAGAAACAGGGTAAGGAGGAATTGCCCTTGCAGAAGGCCATTAAACAATGCAGAGAGGTCCTAAGGTGAGCGATTTTTTATCTTCTGCTGTCATGGCTGCAGGATAGAAACAGCCCACTCTTTAAACTAGAGTTCCCCACCAGGATATCAATCACAAGTCATCATCCATGTGTTTCAGCATGTGCTCTGTGTCACACCAGAAGAAATCCAATTGTTCTTTTCCCTCTATCAACATCTGAAGTTGGTGGTTTTGATCAAGAGACACAACATTTGAAGAACAGAACATTTGAAACACTAACAACCATTTCTTCTGACACCCTCTCAACAGGCCACCGAGTGCTTCTATGATGAAGTCGAATCCTGGCCTACATCAGACAGCCAGCAAACACCCGTCTCCAGACGACCCTGAATGCATCACAAGGCTGGTGGTTCAACATCCTTAACTGAAAGTGTGATGCTTTGAATTGTCTGAAAAGTTTGATTTTTACTAAATCTTTTAACATGGATGTGCGTGGACAAGACTGTTTCTATAGTAACAACCCCTATTTGGTTTCAGGTGCTGACTGTTCTGCCTCCTATCTAAGTGGGTACAGCTCAATCCTCATATATGAATGAGTCGTCAGGCTTTTTATGAGAATGCTCTAATACCAGAGAAGTTGGTTTAAATGGAGAGTTGAGGGCCTGAAGGTGCAAATGCTTCAGTAGGGAACCAGTAAAGACTCATTAGCAATTAAGGAACATTGGAACCATATTTTACAGCAGGTGGTTCTGAACCGATGTGTCCAGCCGGTTAAAGGCCATTTAGATGAACATATGTGTCTTTCAGAACCATGGGGCTCCTGATTTGTTTGTGATTATTCTGCTCTACTGGGATTTGGCCCCCAGCGTGATGGCGGCCAGCACTCTGGCCAAAGTGACCATGTTAGATGGCACAAGCTGTTCTGCTGCAATTAAACACATTTCAGTTCCAGTGTCGGGTTACTTTTTTGGCTCTGATGCAGAGCTCCACATTCAGCGTGCTGTTAAATACTTATGAGCTCATTTGTCTTGAACAATGGCGCGTGCCGCTGTTGATTAGGCTGCCGTTGTACCGCTGCGGGTAAAACAAAGTCCTAATCTTCTGGAGGCAGTTGATTGTTGGTGCCTGCCATTGTTCCACTAATACTCAACATTCACATTGGGGTGGTTGGGGCGGGGGGGGTGGTAACTTCCCCAGCAGCTGAGATTTGAGTTCTTCCTTGAAGCTGCCACCAAGATAAACACATTAGCTTTCATGATCAGCAGCCTGGGGGGGGGGGGTGCCCTGTCAGCCGTGTGGCCCTGAGGTTACTCTCGACCTGAAGGCTTGAAAACTAACCAAGCACATGCGATACAAGACCACAAACTGTCATGGGAAAAGGCCAAAACCAGATAAATGCAATTATTATTGTCAGATACAGTATGTTCGCATTGCTTGATGGGTCAAGCATGTGCTGGTTAGCCAGTATTGAGCCAATTATAACCCTTCTTTTGATAGTTATAACACTGAGATGAAAAGTTACCACCTGGGAGTCTGAACGCCTTCACCCCCTCTTTAATCACATCTTAGGTACTTTAATGTAAAGTACCCAAGATTCTCCACCCATCTAATGGTGGCAGCAGACCTGATTTTATATGCAACAGATAATAAAATACGTGTCCTGAGGCGTCCTGAGCTCTGACCTGCAGCAAAGAACCCGGTTGTTTTTAGAAAAAGCAGCAGGTTACTCGAAATCAGTTGAAAAGAGCGCCCCCTACCTGTAACATCAAAAGAGGAAAAATGCAAGCGAATATATCTCTAAAAGAGAGGAGGAGGGAGGAAGGGAGAGAGACACACACATAGACCTTAATACCTGTTGACCCAAAGCCATTACAAAAATGGAAATTCATTACCAGCTGCGTCCGGACTCGTGTGCGTCACGTAATTGAAATGCACCTTTATGCCCCAACAACGCCTCAAAAAAACAAGGTATTAAGCGGCCCTGTCTCCTCCCTCAAAGTAATAACAAGCGGATATTATCACATACAGTTTTGCTTCGTTTGATTTTGTGCGTCATAAATTTGATTCATCACGTGATTGACGATTGATTATCACCTGATTGATCCTTCACCTTATTCCATTTCTGGTCATGGTGCATGGTGGCCGAGGCGGGTCTGTACAGAAACTCCCAGAGAATATTTACCCTTTTCAGTAAAAAAGCAATTCACAGAACACACTCGGGTTGTAATTAACCAACGTTTGTCCTCAGCAGAATAAGAGCAACAGGAAACAGGGGAGATATTGCTGCCTTTACCTTTTCATGCATCCACGGAGAGCGCGTCCGCGGGTGTTCAGGAGAAGAAAGTACGTTAATCCGTATTTCGGAGACCTAGTTTTAGGATTCTTTCCTGTAACTCCCCAGCCTCTGCGGGGTCTCCAGCGGGGAGGTCTGATATCCAACAGATTTTAAAGCCAAAGCAGCAATCCGGGGTTCAGCGCGCTCCTGGTCTGCATCTTCCCTATTAACGCGCTCGCTTTTACGCACCGCTGTAAATCAGGAAAGGTCGTGCCAAGAGAAAGAACAGATGGACCGAACACCAACGGCGCGTCTCGGAAATCCACGTGTGTGTTCCGTCCTCCCGACCTTTTTTTTTCCCTCTTGTGTTCACCAGTAGAGTTGCAATCACAATTCTGAGCTCATTAACGCCGTCAGGTGTGACAGGAGACCGACGCGCTGCGCCCCGGTGGCTGAAGGCTTCCGCATGTCAGTCGGTGTGGTTGAACCTCTCAGAAGAATGGGGGACGGTGAAGACGCTCTCCTGGTCAGCCCCTGTTGCCGCGCACCCACGCACCCTCTCCAGGTGGTTGAACCTCCTTCTCCCGGTGAAATTCAGGAAATCAGATAAAGTGGGTTTCGACGTCCACCGCCCCCGCGCGCCTCATCTCTCCAAACTCAGGGAATTTCTGCAGCGCAAATATGATTTATGGATCAAGTTCAGTGAAGATGAACCCCCACAAGCCTCAAACTACACTTGCCTGGTGCAGTGGATTATGGCTCCGCCGCGTATTTCCAGTTCGGCTGGATGGAGCTGCGCATCAACAGTTTGGTGTCGCGTCTCAGATGTCCGCGCAAACCTCGGTCTGCTCCACAGGGGTGTAAAACCCAATGAATAAAAGAAGTGATGCGGGATAGAGAACCTCGGGGGCACCGGTCGTTTCTCCGAAACTCGCGACCACTTGGAGATATGATGACGTTTAAAGTCAGCTACTGTGTTTGAATCTAAAACACGAGTCTCCGTCAGCACATGGAGAGGTGGGAGGCGAGAGGGCCTCTTAGGGGTGGGAAATGAATAATTCAGTAGGGGAGGGATGGAGAGAGAAAGAAGGGAGGGAGAGAGAGAGTTTTTTAAAAAGACCCCTCAACAGAAGACGACTAGTCATGGGCCTCCACTGCACAGTGACCCCCACATTGTGCAACTCAGGGCCAAAATGTACTGGTTCTGATATCTGGAGGTGATGTGCAGATTTTTATCACACTTAAGGTGTCTGAAACAGATGTCCCCCACATTAGGTTGAAGTGGGGTTTGGGGGGGTTGTACTAATGGGGTAATAATTGATCATATTTTCATGTTTCTGGGTGACCAGGTTGATTTTTCTTACTTCTTTTGGTTAGAAAGTGGAGCCACCAGCACCAGCGTACCTCAGCACCCTCCTGCTGCCTTTCAAGCACCTAAATGGCACCAAGGTGAGCTAAGATGCACCAAAGGATGAAAATCTTTTTAGGGTAATCAGACCTGAGGACCATGCAAAGGAATACTTGGAAACAGCCCCAAAGGAAACCTCCCCTAAAGAGAAATGTTTAAGGTTCTGCTGGCAGCAGTCTGAAGGTCATGAAGGTCATAAATCCAGCCGCTTCCATCATCCACCCTCAACCTCTGGGGTTTTATCGTCCTTGGCTTATTCTCAAGGCTGCTGCATCAGACAGCCATCAGCTGGTGGTGGACGGTGGACGCGGGGAGTCTCCATGTTTGTCCTAATAAACAAGACGAAACTCAAAAGCTGCACTGGTCTTATGGGGAAAAGCACACACACCCTCACACTCTTCTTTATCTCAGGCAGGTCAAACACATGCAGGGAGACACAGTAGTGACAGCACAGTTTATCAAACTCTTATTGGATTGTATTTCACCTTGCCCCCTCACCACCACCTCCCCCAGCCACTCACCACCTCCACCACAAGCAGAGCACTGAAGGTCAAGCGGTCTGTGACGCTGGTCAGAAATCCCACCCATGGGGGCAGAGCGCTCCTTGTGCAGCTTGGTCACGTTGCAGCTGTCCGCTCAATGTCCACTTGACTGTTTCAGGTCCTCGTCAATGCTGGAGCGCCGGGGGATGGAGGACAAAAAGCTCTGGAGTATTCTGAGCAGAGTGACGCTGGAGAAGACGAAGATGAGCTTAAAGCAAAGGAGATCTTAAAGTTAAAGCTGAAAGAATCTAGGAAGAGATGCTGTCCACATGGGGAGCTGTCCACAGCTTCACAGCCAGAGATGAAGACACTCTATGAACTGTGTGCAGTTATTGTGAACATTGATTCCACATAAATGTGCAGAAATCGCTCTGATTGAAAGGCGCTCAGCCGTGTCAGCGCAGGTGAGATGGTGGTCGGCTTTACCATCACTGGGTCACACTCGGTGATCAGCAGAATCGGCCAGGCCATAATTGTTAGAGAACAGAAGGTAGATCAAAATAAATCTGTTCCACTCCAGTCGTCGAGTGTGTGCTCGTGCTCAGGGGCATTAGCTTGTCACATCTCCGGATCATTAGTTTTTCTACGAGTGACCATGCAAACACATAATCTGTGCACGACAAGAGTGTCCTATCTGTTTCATACGCATCAACATCTGCATGGTGTCATGTTGAGATTAAGGTTTTACAGTCATCACTAAGGAAACAGCAGCATGGTTGCTAAGCAAATGGTGTTTATCAGAGTTTATAAAATGCTACCAGGAGACCTGTTTCATTCAATTTTAAAGCCAGTTGCTCATGTTTATGCTCAGGGCACCAAATCTTTTAGACTCTATCTTTAAAGTAAATCTGTTTTCTGACACTCACAATCACTTATTGATTATTTTTTAGAAATGTAGGTGCAACCTGTTTTGTATTTCCTGCCAAAAAAGATACATTTTCAAAAGTAAATACCAAATTTTAGCCTCCCTTTGCTCTCTCACCCTACAGATTAAAGGGTGCACAAGCAGCTAAATTTAAGGGGACATGCGGAAATTCCTGCATAATAAATGGAGCAGTATTTTGACATCTTAATTGCAGCAGGTAGATCTTCACGTATGTCCAAATATCGCAACCTTTCTAAGGTGAAATGCAAAAGAGACGAGGAGCCTCGATATCGAAGTATCAGAAAGTTCCTTAACATCCTCAGTGCCTTGAAAGTCAGTGATCAGGCGGACAGAGAAACTCAACACTGCACCTGTAGATAATGCAGAAAAAGGAATTCCTCCTGCAACAGGTGACAGCACAGAGGAGCTGTGGGTCATCTGAGGGATTCAATAAACTGTGACCGAAGCAGAAGCGCTCTTTTACGCTTCATCTGACCTCGGTGAGCAATTGTCTTCAAAAGCGAACTATATGAGGCAGAAACAAGTGAAAATGGCATCAAACTTCTGTTTCATTCAAAACTTGAGAGTTTTTATGTGAAACACCTGAGCGTCTCCCTCCATCTTCCCCTCCGCTGTGTGTTTCTGACCTTTAGTGTTTCCTCCGAGACGGACACGGAATATAGGACGGAAATTAGAAATTTTGGATTTGCAACAGCACAGAAAACGCATTTATATGTAAATACAATATATATGTGGTCAAACCTTTGCTGCGGTGAAGGAAAACTAAAGCTTTCTTTCTATACTGGAGGATACCATGAATATAAATGTATCCAAAGTCGACAAACATTTTTCAAATGAGTTCTAAAGATGCAGCTTTGAGGCGATTTTTGTTTCCATTCACAATGACACTTTGTAGACGGTCCCTGGATGCATGGTCGGTGCCACAGCCTTACATTTGTTCTGCCTTTGTGCTCCACAAGTTTATTGTTCATTACTGAGCAAATTGTTTTATACAAACTAGCATTGTAACATAGCAACACCAGCACTAACAACTCAGAAAGCCAACAACAGCTTCACAGAACTAAAAGGTCTCAGCTGAGGGGAATTTGTTGTAGTTTACTTCCGCATTCACACTCTGAGAAGTGTGTTCATGAATTTTTACTCATCCCTGGCCTGTGTGCAAATGCCCAGGAGAAGAAGATGTATCCACACGGCAGTAAAGAGGATGAAACACCATCTCCACCATGAGAACCAGTGGAAGCTGCAGCCTGGACAGAAAAGGTTAAGGAACATCAGGTGAAGCCAGTCAGGGCCTGGAGGAGAGTCCAGACAGGAAGAAGCACCAGGAAGTGATGAAGCCATGTCCATTGTCATAAGTCATGCACAGACAACGCACATCATGAAAGCAAGTGTGCACGTTAAGATGGTCCTTTATTCATCTGGCACAGTCTGAACCACATGGTGGTGCAGCAGTTAAAACAGGGACAGCAAGAGAGAGAGAATGAGTGGATGTTTGTTGTCCTTCTCTGCCTGTACAATCACAGCATCCCTCAGATCCTCACACAGTTCATCTCTGTCCACTGTGGCAGGTGCGGTTCCTGAGGAGGTTCCCCACCTGTCTGAGCCAGATTAGAGGCTCCCTGACTGGGCTAATGGCCACCACCACTACCTCATCACCCAGGGAAGCGGAAGCCTCAGTCTGATTCATTGCCGTCAGTCGGCTACAAGAGTTTGTTCTCTGCCACTTGTCCTTTTAAATGGGCTTTCAGGGCCAAAACCAGTTGGGGAAGCAGTTGGACTTAAAATTCCATGACTCTTTGGTTGCATTTGTTTCCCAGTGGCCTTTGTCCATCCAGAATTATTTTGTCCATCCAGAATTCTCCTCCTTTTTGGGGAAAAATTGTTATTTTAAGGTTCAGAGGCTCCTCTCTTGTGCTGATATGTTTACTCATTTGTGGAAAAATGAGCAAAAATGAGAAATCCTTGTATCTACTTCAGGGATGTCCAGACCCAGTCCTTGGGGGCTGAATCCAGATGGGATTTCAATCCGATGCCTGGACAGCTTTCACCTGAGATCCCACTTTGCTTGATGAAAGCATTTTCTGCCTAGTAGGACAGAAAACCTGGCTGGACCAGGGCTGGACGCCCCTGAATTCTGCTTCCACCCTTTGAGTCTTCCTGTCCTGCAGCTTCCATCTCTGGACTCTCGGTCCTGTGATTTAGTAGACAGAGAGCCTAAAGCGAAGGGACTGAACGCCAGCTCAAATGTCAGCCACTTCTTACTCCAAACACACACCTCTCATATTTATCCTCTTCTCCTGACATTTAAGGGTCGGCTCTCATCTGCTCTATAATTTCTCCTCATCTCAGATAATCCAGCTGTGTGAGAGGTTAAGGATGGTGGGCTGAGTGTGATGTTTACAGGCACATTCACGTGACGCAGGGGTCATAAATGGAGCCTCGACGGAGTTAAATGTTCATAATGAGACTGCATAACAACCAGACAGCTGTGCTCCTCTGTGATCTCACAGATGCTCAGAATGTCAGTGGGAATATTATGAACATCATAATTAGATCTGAGCATTGTGTGCAAAAACCAAGATGATGGTTTTGGTTGATGTTAGCGATCAGCGTGCCTCTCTATGTGCTCCTGGAGTCATTTTAACTGCGTGTCGGTCTGCTTGGTGGGAGACAGAGGCCCCGTCGGTAGGTTGTTGTAGAAGCACCATCTGTCTCTTCTCGAAAACAAGGGCAACGTAATGACCTGGACTGGACAGACCAACAAGGTCCCTAAGAGGGAAGCGTGATGAGTAAAGGGGGGTTTAATTAATGACCGTGGAGGGACGATGTGAAGTGTCTATTCTTCAAATATTCACTAACTGCTGATTGCAACCAAAAAACAGATACAGAAAAGAAGTGATTATTTAATAGCCTGGATTTTTTTTTTTTTTTCAGCGCTGAACAAATTATTGAGCGTTATTTTGCGACCATATAATGGTGCTTTACTGACACCTACTAGCTGATATTAGTATTGCAGCAACCTTGCGTTTTATTAAACTCTTATTCGGTGTTTTGAAAATACTTCTTTCAGTTGCATTTCTAATTATCGCCACAATCAGAAATGTATTAAAGTATATTATTTATGGACGGTAATTTATACAAGAAGGGAGCGTTTTAAACCTCTCCGTGCTCACGGGAAGATTTTCCTTTGTTGGCAGAAGATTGAATAAATTGGGTTGCTGACAAAAAGGGAACAGGGCAGAGCAGTATATCTGTTTGTCTACTCTTGTGTTACTGAATTCATATGTAAGTGAAAGAACTGTTTTTAGGTTTGTTTGTTTTTTTGGTGTTTTTTTAGTTACCTTTAATTAAAAATCCAAAATGAACAGATACTTGTTCCATCGGTATCATAACTGTTTTGTTCCACTGGGAGAAACTTTGTTGAAACCTCTTGCTGTGAAACTCAGTCCTGTGATTCTAGAGGTTCAAAGACTCTTCTGAGCTCCAGATGTGCATCGATGCTGTGGTTTGATTGACAGTTTCGCTGTAAGCTCAAGGTTACCCACTTGTGGACAAGGAGGGAATCCAGGTTTAAGGGCATCCAAAGACTCTTAAACCAACGATCAACTCAATGTGGAGGTGTTGAATGTAGAATGTTTCAGTCTCAAAGCTATCCCACAGACTCTCTATCCCACAGACTTCCCCCTTTGAAGATCAGCTCATTGCAAACATGCAGCACGTCCTGAGCGACGCTGCTGTATCAACATTCAGCCGCCGCCTCCGCTTCGTTCACATCCTGACAGAATGACTTTTTCATGGCTTTCTTACTTCCGTTTTGTCTTTCCTCTGAGTCATTTCTTTCTTCCTGCCTGTCCCTGATGCGTCAGCATTTAGGAGAAAGAGGGGGGAAAAAGGTTGGAGTAAACAGAATGAGACAGAATTGATAGAACAAGACGGCTGGTGAAGATATTATAAAACCAGAGTAAAGCGTTTGTGGTCAAGCTGAAGCTGCTGACTGTTTTTACCTGGATTCTCCCCTGAAAAATGTGGTCACCATTATTTACAGATCACTGTGTTGATGCTATATAGCCTAGGTCTTACTAACCCTCACATATATGCCTTTCAACCCCAACCCAATGTCAAAGTGCACTGATTTCCCCATCAATGCTAGAGCACCACAGGGATGTGTGTGAAGCCCAGATTCATACATCATTCAATGAATTCCAGTGAGCCAATCAGCTTCCAAAAATGTCCTCACTTTGGTAGTAGAAGGGAGATTTTGCAAGAAAACACACAATCTGTCTCTTGAACAGATGATGATGACCAGCAGCTTCTGTAGCTGCAGTCTTTAGACCGGCTCCATCATTAGCATATTAATATCTGCACGGCTGCATCTGCAGGTCACCTTGCAAAAGCTCTCACAAAACAGATGATTCTGGTCACACTGTCGGTATGCAGAGAAACACCTACGAGTGCACCACGTCCATCCATCACTTCTCAGTGTTGGGGGAGGGCATATTTGCTTTCCGGCACTACCACAGGATCAAATCCAACTCAAAAATGGACCTGAACATTCACTTCATGCCAACCGCAGAACCTTGACTGCTGATATCAGTGGCAGCCAATGGCGCACTTCCATCCTTTCACCCTTCATGCCATTTCTGGCCTTCTCTCCTCTGACACTGAGGACTTTCACGTTTAATAATAAACCCACCCAGAAACATGAGGGATGGATCACCATGGATAGATGGAGGGATGGAGAGAAATTTTAGGGTTCATATTTGTTAAATTGTAGCATCTCTATTTATTAACAACGGTTAATAAAACAGGCAATTCCAATTTAGTAAAAAAAGGAAGGCCGTAATTGTTGAAATTGATAACCTTTTTTTCTTCTTCAGCGTGACATACTGCCCCCATGTGGCAAAAGCATTGTTAGCAAGGATTTATAGCAGCGCGTTTTTGGTTTGAGCTGACAATTATTGATGAGCTGGTATATAAAGCATTAAAGCAGCCAGAATGGTTTCATCTGACACACCTGAGCAGGTATCTGGACTTGGCAGGGCAAATATCACCGGGGGAAAGAAAGATGCGATAATCCCCGAAATTATAAACTAATATATTAAACCGGACCAGCCCTGGGCAGAGGCGACATTATCTGTTGTCAAATATTTTCTACATTCTTGTATCATATGTCAACAGTTGCACAAGAAACTATGGTAAATACAGTATACAAGGGAATATAGCTAACTGAAAAAAACTATTCAGATTAGACTGCTTAATCAAGTTGTCTACAGGACACATTAAAGGTAGAATAATTATTTCCCCCTCAAAATGATACATAAGAAAATAAACAAACATGAGCATTTGTATGTATGTTTAATTTGATTGCAGGTGGAGACTCAAGCACAAATTAAAATACTATTTTTTTTTTACTTTGATTGTTGTTCCAGATTTATTCCATCTCATCGTGTTTTCTTTTCTTTCATTTCATTAATATTATACATTAGTACATTTGTTCGTAACTATTGTGAGTATTTCTCAAGTATATCCTGAGAATTCGGTTTTCGATGACGTGCCTCCGCGCGACCGTGGCTCCGCCCCTAAACGCTCCGGGACAGGTAAGAAAACTTCCCCGCTTTGGGCTCACCTGTTCTGCTCTTCCGCACGGTCGGGTACCCGGGGGGAGAGGCTCTCTACTGCCGGAGGTGTCACCGCCACCGCTGCTATGGCCGAGTCCCAGCTTGTGTGTATGGAGGACGGCCGCATCGGGACAAGGATCCCGGACACCAAACCGGAGTTCTTCTACAGCGAGGAGCAGCGCGCCGCCGTCGAGGAGCTGCTCCAAAACGGCGACGGCGCCTTTAAAACGCGGCTCCAGAAGGACAACATGAAGGATTTCTTATCGGCCAGAGAAGTCAAACATGTTTTAAACACTTTCAAGAAGTACGATTCTGGGGAGGATGGGGGGGATCCAATCAGGCCGGCTTCACCGTCAAAGTCCCAGCAACGTGGCTCCGACGCGGATTCCGGGGTCCATTCCACCTACTGGCCCCAGATGTCAGACACCGAGGTGCCGCCGCTGGACATCGGCTGGCCCAGTGTGGGCTTCTTCAGGGGGGTGACCCGGGTGTCCGTGCACACGCACCCCCCCAAAGACAATGGACCCCACATCAGGGAGGTGGTTCGGCGGCTCATCCAGGAGGCCTCCAAGGTGAGGAAGGGCGAGGTCCAGGGATGTGTAATAGACATCCCAATTCATGTTAATATTTAAATAACCTGTTGGAATTTACCAAGAGATTAAGCAACAGTGGAAAAGGGGGAAACTGCTGATGCCTCACCCAGGGAGGGATGAGTTTACAGTCAGTCCAGCTGCTCTCTGCCTTTCAAAGGTGGTAAATCTGAAGCCTTTTTTTGGGGGGGGGGGGTTAAAACCCTCCTGCCTGTAGCAGCGCCCATTTGAAGGTTATCTACAAGCCCACCTTGGTTGTGTTTACTGGAGCTCAGCTGAGTCAAAGACTGCGACTGACCCGTTTGTCTCATTCAGGCACGTTCAAACCAGGCCAAGGAGGTTCACGTCACACCCAGAACCACTGAAGCTGTAGCTTCCTCTCCTACCACCTCTTCTTGTTCTCTGTTTCACTCCCGTCTGAAGCTGCAGCTGATTTAAAGTGGTGCTTCGACTCTGTTCGTCTGATTTGTTAAACCACTGTGCACACATCAGGATGAGTGTGTCCGCCCTTCTGCCTGGCTGTACAGGCTCACTACCTTGTTATTCTCCAACATGTCAGCTGATCAACGCATTTACTGCCTCATTTCCTCTTTGGAGGTCTGTTGGAATGGTCTGTAATTGACCCATTAGTCTTTCTTTTGGGGATAACTGCTCAGACTGGTTGTCTGAATTAGCGTCTGTCCCGGGTGAACGTGTGCATGTGATTAAAAAAAAAAAAAAAAACAACCAAATAGCTCAGGCTGAGCAACCAGTTCTCCAGAAAAGAAACAAAGGCTGGTGACTTGGAACTCTTCGGAGTCGGTGCTGTTCTCACTGTCCCAGCGTGCGTCCGGAAGCGTCACTGGTCCACTCGGCGTTTCTAGTGGGAACAACCAGGCTTTTCTTCCTCACAGAGAACCACTTGTTCCAGATGTAAAGAGGTTCTTTACAGGGGACAGTGGAACATTTGAACAGTAGAAATTTCCACAGCGTCATCCTTCGCTTGAACTGGATGTGCCCGGACATGTTTGGAAGGACCAAAGCAGTCTTTAGGGGTGAGAAATACAGGACATCTGATGATCTGACGCGATCAAAACACGAGTTCTTTCCAGTAAGTCTGTGATGGGGTTAGCAAATAACATCACTTCAGTTTAAGAGAAGAGCGCCCCCGTGTGGGGACATGCAGCAGCCCACGCTGTGAAATGTCAGGAACACGGCCTCCCACCCAAATAAATTATTTTTCTTGCTAATCCTAGGACAATGTCCCCCTTTTTATCTTGTTGATCAACATTTTTTTCAAATGTCAGAACATGAGGGTCTGTTTTACTTCAGTTTTTCTTTCATTCAGCGGAACCTGATGGAGACACAGTTGGCATTTCTGGGTTACAGCTGTGGCACATGAGCCTGAAGTTGGAGGGGGGGGGGGGGGGCGACTAGGCATGCTAACCACAAACAGAGTTTATCTACACACAACACGGAGGTAGATTTCAGGGTTTAGCGCATACCAGTGCCTCCATGTTCACTTCTTTTAATGGCATCCAGGTGATGAATTTGCCACATGCAGTAAAACTCAGACGGCTCTTCTTCTGTTGTGTTTGCAGTCTTAAAGGTAAAAGGATCTGTTCCTGTATTGCACGCTTCAGCATCCACTCTTGTCTTTCCTTGCAGGTGATTGCCATAGTGATGGACATGATCACAGACCCTCAGATCCTGCAGGATTTACTGGATGCGGCTTCCCGCCGCTTGGTGCCCGTTTACATTTTGTTGGACGAACAAGGCGTGCCGCACTTCCTGGACATGTGCTCCAGGCTCCAGATCGGCTCTCAGCACCTCCGGGTAGGACAGTGGCCTCTTACAAGAGGAAGGGTTTGAGTTTGCTGGGAGGAATGTAAAAGAGTTAGATCCTGACTGCTGTCTGTCTTTATGCTGACTCATCCTCGGGGCCTACAGAACATACGAACAAGGACTCTTCAGGGGGTCGGCTTCAATTTGTCCTTCGGCAGGCTGCCCGGGTCGCTCTGTTATAAATACATGCTGGTGGATGGAGACAAGGTCATGTTTGGCTCGTACAGGTGGGTGAGCATCAAAAAACCAAGCATCTAAACAGGTCTGACAATAACTCACCAAACTTCCTGTTCCAGTTTCTGCTGGGCCACTTTCCGAATGGATCGGAACATGATCACTGTGATGACGGGTCAGGTGGTGGATTTCTTTGACCGAGACTTCCGTGAGCTCTACGCCATCTCCGAGAAGCTCGACCTTTACAAGGAGTTCCATGTCAGCCCGCCCACTGCTAACGTGACCGCGACGCTACGCTCCAAAGTGGGGCCCAAGCGGCCGTCCATGCCAGCGACCACATCCCGCTTCCAGGTCAGCCTCGGGGACACACTACGCCCTGGCATTCAGGTGCCTGCACACAAGTTTTACAATCCCATATACTCCCTCGTGGTCGGAGACATCCCACGTCCAGCTGGATCCCTCCAGGAGCTTGGATCGAAGAGAAAGTCAGTCCGGGGGGACATGGCGGCAGCGGCGCCACAACAAACCAGCAGTGACAAGATGGACCGGCTTAATGCATTCCTCTCAGATGACCCAGCAGAGAGTCTCTCCCCCCAGTACCTCTCAGAGGTCCCAACTGAGCCCAACAGCACACCTAACAAAGACACCCCCGATAAGAAGGGGTGGGCCACATGGAAGAAGAAGTTCTCGAAGAAGAAATCTGCCAGTAAGAATTCCCTCAACAGCATAGTGGGAAGCGCGTGTCCCGTGCCAGCACCAGCGAAGACAGATGAGGAAGAGGACAGTTTTGAGGTTTTGGTCCTGTCTCCATCCAAATCAAGAGGCAAGAAGCTGTCCGCAGCAGGCCGGAGGACAGAATCTAAGCAGACCATCAGCACCAGTCAGGAAAATGAGAGTAAGTCAAAATAGAAGACAGTTCATCCTAAACCTGAACCCAGTGAGGATAATCCAGAGGGTCCTAATGTGGTTGATATTTGGGGTCTTGATTGCTAAATTAAGTTTAGTCTGGAAATGTCTCCTTTCTTCACGGCACATCAGATAGTTCATTTAATGTTTTTATTCTGGCACTTGAACAGTTTTTATTCTCACCAATGAATTATTTAAAATTATAGTTTATTTTTTTTAAATAAATAATGACGTCTTCCTTCCAGGTCTCAAGAGTCGTCATCGGAGGAAAGCTGGCTGTAAAGTCTCTTAAACAAACAGTATATTTTCAACATTGAACAACACGCGGGACTTTGAGACACCATCAGTTCTTCATCCGTTGCCTTACTGAGAGATGACGTGAATGTATGACCCCTCAGGTACTCAGGTTTTTAAGGAATAGGCACATTTTACTACATGGAGAACAAGTGATTATAGGTTTTTGTTGTTTCCTTTAAATAATGATTATGTTTTTAAAAAAAAAAAAAATGTAGTTTACGGTAATTCCTTTTGTAATCAGGTAAAGAGGTTGGGGCTTCAAAATGTTTTGTATTATTTATCTTTAAAATGATCATAAAACTATTTCATAGTTTCACTCTCAAGCTGTGGACTTTAATAAAGGTCAAAGACCAAAAATACGTAGCAATAGTCTATAAAAGTATATCACATTAGCTGTATAATTCTGACTCGGAAGTTGGGTTTCTATAAGTCTTTACCCCATGTAGCGGTGGTATCTGGTAGTGTAGGTTATATTGCGGTTGATGCTGCAGGAGCCCACAGCCAGATGTCATGTTTGTCTGTTTTCACTGGTACAGACCACAGAAAAAAGAGCCTGTTGAGATGACACCCAGGGAGTTAAGATAGGGGAAGTGGTGCAACATTGAAACAGGAAGTTAGAGCTGCAGCAGGAAGAGGCGTGCCCACGCTGGTTGCCTTGCTTCCTGTAAGACTTGAATTTTAAAGTATTTTCAGAATCAATCCACATGTGTTTGTTTTCTTGCTAATTCTGCAGTATTGCTCTCGTCATGTCATTTTACAGGCTACATCAAATATCTACTTCCTCATCTGTGTTGCTTTATGATGCTTCTTTTTACAGACATGCGATCATCTCACTCTTTTCTTGACTTATTTCACAGATGGCCACACAAAAAGAGACACATATAGCTCAAATACTATCATAGTTCTACCAGTTTTTCAATGAAAAAAGCAAAATAATATATTTAATGGAGAATGAAACAGGAAATAAACATGCATTAAAGACGTAGTAACACTGTGACAATAACACCTACACTTGATTTTCTTCCAACCTTCTTTCAGTAGCTAATGACAGAATGTAGCTGGAAGGGAAGTGTGTAGTTCAAAATGATTTTGAGTTACTAAATCGTTGAAATCAAGTAAAATCCTCAAGAAATCTGTTTGCCCACCGCAGCCATGGCAACATGTGTCATCCAAGTCAAATTTAACTGGAAAATCACCTTCTCGGCAGCTATGACAGCAGAATCATGTATAGACTCAAATCTTATAATAAACTCTGATCTTCTTCACTCATTCCATCACAGGTTAGCTTCCCCTCATATGAGCCTGGTCCTGCTCTCTCTATTAAAATGGAGCTTTTACTACAACACCGTTGTGTGTTTAAAGGTCAGTCTCTGGGTTTCTGTAAAACACTTAGAGACAAACTGAACTGAATTCACATGCAAATGTACTGTAATACTTAATCTGATTTAATTACACTAACATACTATTCACTATAAAGCACATGAACAGAGATCGGTGAGAGTTTGTCAGATGTAACAACCAGGGATAATAAATAAGTAAGACATGGCTGAAGTTTTCTGAGAGATTCAGCTGAAAACACGTTTTAAAAATGTGACCACTAAAAAACAATTTCCTGTGAGCAGGAGGCAGAATGGTGCGAAGTTTCCACTCAGAGGCCAAAGTCAACAGGTAAAAACTTCCCTAAGTCTCTATAAAGTCCATTACGCTAATTCAACTAAAAGCATGCGTGGATATTTACAAATAAAAGCATCACCTCAGTGTAAGAGACAAAAAGTGTGCTTGGACACACACGGCCACCATTTTGGGAATTATGTAAACACAAGAACCACAAAGATCCACTTGTCTTTTACGGCGTCTCAGTTCTGCTGTGACTCAGTTCTGCAGTTCCCTCTCTGATCCCGGTCCGGTCTGTAAAAGCCAGATTGGAACAAGAGGTCTGCCTTTCCTGTGGACCCTCACCCTAGACACCCTCCCCAACTGTTTCAAAACCTCTCTGGGAAAGGGGGGGGTATGGAACATCAAGCAGGTACGCAGATCAGCCTTCAGGGGTGTGATTTATCACCTTCTTCTTGCGGACAGAGACCAGGTCGTAGAAGGGATCCTTGGTGACGCTCGCCCTGATGGATTTAAAGACCAGCCTTAGAGAGGCACGCAAGTGTGTATGTGTGTGTGTGTGCCTGCACGTGCTCTGACCTGATGGCATCGATCCAGGAGTCTCTCTCTTCTGCGCTGGAGGCACTGATGGTGTATGACTGGTGTTTCCCTTCCACCACTCTACCGTCAGTCTCTGTCTTGCAGGCTTTGATTTTCTGTCTGGGACAGTTGGGGTTGTACAGCTCCAGGCAGAACTGAGGGACCCACAGTTAAACACCACATTACACACACACCAGATCAACTGGACTTGAGCTCATGACTGAAAATCTCACCGGTTTACGTGGGTACGGAATCTCTCGCACACAAAGGTTCTCCAGGGGGATGATACCTCTGGGCTCTTTATCCTGCATGTTATAAAGAGATTAAATGAGTCAGGAGATGAATTTTGGTGGGACTGAACGTCTCCTCCCGACCTTTTGACCTGGTACTATCTGAACTTTTGGACCACCCAACACATTGATAGACGACACAGTGAAGCGTTGGTACAGCTCACTGAAAAGCTCACATTTTCTTTTTTCTTTTTCAAGTTTAAAATGTTTCTGTTCCAGTTATAGCTGCTGTTTAGGAGCCGCCAGCTGGTCTGTGGTCTGTGGCAGAACAGGTCCCAGCAAGTATCATGAACACATGATTTCTTATTAAGGACACGCTGATTAATGCAAGAAGATGGGAGTCTCACCGTGGTGAACTCAAAGTAATATAGGCAGTTGTCTGTCAAGATGAACCATCGTCTCTTCCATGTTTTTACCCGACCCCCTGAAAGACAAGCGGGAACCTCCATTAATGAGTAAATTAACCCACAACATGGTCTGGTTTGGGCACAAGGTGGGGCCTGAAAGATAGAACCGGTTACCCAGTTTAAGAAGCCAGCCTTCTCTGTCGGGGTTGAAGAAGGTGTGTGTCAGATCATTCCCGTCATCCTCTGGGATTTTAAAAGGCTCGCTGTGAATGCTCTCGTAGAGTTTCTGAAAAGAGTTCAACGATCAAACGAGGTAGAACAAACTCTCAAGGTTTCCGGTGCTCGGTGGTGGTGGGCGGTGGGTGTGGCGCCACTGTCACCAGAGACGACACCCATGTAGTATCGGCTAAAATTCAGCTGTCCAGACACGCGGGTCACACTGCAAAAACTGGATGAAACAACTGCTGATGACAGATGCAGGCCGTCGAGGATAAAATGGCCTCTGCAGAGTTTCCAAACGTGCAAAATTTTGAAGAGGAAGTACAGCAACCCGCAACTGAATCAGCTGCGTTTGCAGATGTGGACTTTTCACAAGTATTTAAAGAGAACCATCTGGAATGTGGTCGTGATGATAAGCATTAGCCGCCCTGTCATATAAGTTGAGGAATCTGGTTGTCCTCACCGACAGAAGGTCGTCCTCCAGATTCCCTCCATTGTTGATGCCTCTGTTCATGGAGATGAAGCGGTCCAGCGTGGTCTTGTCCTTCACACAGGGGTTGTGGAGGCTAGTGTTGAGCATGATGATGGCGAATGACAGGATGTAGCACGTGTCTGGCATCACAGGGACGGGTAGGTCAAGAGGTGGGGACAGAGACATCAGTTAAGCATCAAAGCCCTCTACACGTTCACACGCCAAAATGATGGTTCAGACAGGAAGCCGATTGACGTGTTCTTAGTGATCGGAGCTCACCGGTCGACTGGAAGACGTTAGCATTGCAGTCACAGTAGCGCGTCGCAAAGGCCTCCATCATACGGTCGATCTTCTGGGCTTCACCAGGCAGCCGGAAACTCCACAGGAACTGTCTGTCCACACAGTGACACACACGCACACCTCTGTGTGACAGGTTCATCTTTGATGAGAGGAGCTGCTGCGCCTTAGGTGGAGCACACCTGCAGCATCATTGCTCTTTTGTTCATAATCATTCACATATCCGGCAGGAGCAGTGAGAGCTACTTCCTGTTTTCTGTCACGCAACAGAAGTACTCATGGCAACCTACCCTCAACCCACACCTTAACAGGCACACTCGCTGTATAGCTTCAGTATTTCCCTATACTGGCTGCTCCACTCGAGTCCGACAGGAGTATTTAGGTAGTTTTAAGTTTTAAAATTTGGTTCAATAAGAGACAGGAGCACATGTGGACTTCCTGGCTGCTGTATTTCTGGGCGTTAGCTGAATGCTGCTGTGCTGGAGCATGAAGATGGGGGAGCACTGACCTGAGAGCCTGGACCAGGTTGAGGTCAGAGAACTCGTGGAGGTCCACGAAGGCCTTCAGGGTCTGGAGGTGGAGCTCCTCCCTGGAGGAAAATCAAATGAAACCAGAAGAGTTCTTTGCTGGATGTTCACCTTTAGAAGCCACAGTAAAATCAATAAAATGAAATTATTCCAATTTTCATTGACACCTCTAATTTTCCTCACGGTCCCCATCAATTCTCTTAACATGATTCCATCCCTCCTCGTCCCCTTTAGGCACTCTCCCGTTTCTCCTCACCTCTCTCCCAGAAATTCTCCAATGGCCGTCTTGTTGAGCCCCTCCTCCTTGTAAAGGAACTCAGCAATGGACTGAGCTCTTCCATCCAACAGCTTGTTCTCCACCAGGTAACTGATGCCCTATCAGAACACACAAATTCCTCCAGTCAACATCTCATCATCCTTTTCAGTGGTAATGGATCGTTCAAACTAGCAATGCGAATATCTCAGATATGTCTGGTTCCTGACCCTCTTAAATGTGACATGACTGCGATGCTTTAGACTCATACTGTGACATGTTTTAGCAAGAATGATCATCATGGTCTCAGGCTTTCTAATTCCTTAAACCTGATTTCTCTTCCTCTTTTTCTTCCAACTCAGAAAAAGATGGCTAAAAAAATCCCAAAAGGTGGCACTCTCTCTAAAACATAAATAAATCAACAGAACTCCACCTGTAACTCTTAAAAAAAAATAGAGAGGGCACATAAGACAAGCGCTCAGAGGTTGAACCTTCTGTTTCAACTCATATGCAAACAGAGGAAGTGTCAAAGGGGCCTAAAAGAGATACCCTCCGAAACTCTGAGCATATGAAACCAGATAGAGCATGTTGAGCTCAGAGATGACTTATTCCAGTAAACAACAGCACTGAAGATTCTAATGTCAAACCACAGGTTAATGCTATGGACGTGCACCACTTCTGAAGTTAAACAAGAGTTCCGTTTGAAAGAGGGGTTGAGAGGGGCTGAGCCAACCTTCTTTGGGTCCATGTTGAACTTCTTCTTCCCATTTGAGAAGAGTTTGCTCTTCTCTGTCACCCTGCTGCAGAAGAAGCACCAAAAATTTCAAAACAACAATAAAAAGTGGTCTTTTCATCTGTACGTGTATGTGTATGTGTATGTGTATGTGAATGTGTGTGTGGGTGCGTGTGCGTGCGTGTGTGTGTGTGTGTACTTACGTCTCCTCTGCAGACTCAAAGATCCTTATTTCTGCCATCACCTTGTCTATCTCCAGCTTTAACTTCTGGAGGTCAAGAGAAAGATTTCAGTAGAGGTTTTTTTCCCCCTCAGCATCAATTCTTAAATCACCATTTCAGGTGTTTTATTGAGCTTTTTTGGCCTGCAGGTGTTTACCTGAATATCATCCAGAAGGTCTTTCTTATACATCTTGATGTTTTCCATTTCCATTTTTTCATCTGCTGAAAAATCTGCGGAAACTGTGGGGGAACGACATCAGATGACTTGACAAATGTTGCCTGCAACATTTCTTTTATTCAGTACTGTATTAGCATTTAACCGCAGTGGAGAAAGAGAGGTAACTCTGGGAGCTGCACCATCCCGGCGTTGTGGTTTTTGTGACAGACAATGTGACCACAAACCAAACAATTATGGCGTTTGCTTTGGGGTTTTTTTTTTCTTTTCAGAAACATGAGCATCAAAAAGATGCATTATTCACTTGGTGATGTATTGAGGTCAACCACAAGCATTTCCTCCCCCGTTCATCTCTTCATACAACTGGAGAAACCTTTTCTTGCATTAAAATCCAACAAAATGAAAAGTTTTTTTTTTGTGTGTGCCTCCAAACCTGGACTGGATATCAAAAGTACAGTAGCAGGGGGGAGCAGAGGGTCTGTGAGGGTCCCGGGCCCCATCAGACCCTGATTGGGAGCCTTTCACCAGCAATATGAAGAGGCTGGGATGAGGACGAGGGTCAGCATGTTTGACCTTGACCTCAGTTGCTGAGCTCTGCAGACACTCCCTCAGCAGGGAAACACATTTCTTCCCTAATGCTGCTCTGGCTGCACAGCAGTCAGACAACAATCACTCAATCACTGTCACAAATTTATATTTAAAAAAAACCCTATTTAGATAATGAGCGTGAATATATACATTATGAGCGTATCATCTTGAGTGGGATTAATAGAATTAGTTTTGTGCCGTGACTTTAGAAATCCTGTTTTTATTTTACCATCTCTGTCTTGTCTTGTGAGCTGTTGTTGTTTTTTTCCTGACTTGTTCTTCCCCTTTTAAGCTGAGCCACAATGCAAGTCATTCAAATGGCGAAGAACCAAAATATCTGGCACAACATTCAATCACATCATAAAATCTGTCACAGAACTCTCTACTATTCGATTCAAATCACACCTGATGTGACAATTATCATTGCCGGGAGAAGCCTGACTTGATAAGTTGAAAGTGATCTTACCCATTTGGCAGTCGGTCATTTAAAATCCACCAAGAAGGTAAAAACAGCAACCGTCTGAATACCAGATATGTAATATGTGAAGCTCCCCAGACCACCAGAACACATACTGGTGCAACACGAAAGAATCAGATGTTGCCGTGGGCCCCACCTCTTTCATAAAACCATTACAAAGTTAAGGCGTAAAAACAGGAAGGATGAAAAATAGGTTGTTCGAAATAAAAAAAAAAACATGAAACAGGCAGGAAGCAGGTAGAACGGCAAAGGTTTTAGAATCCATATCTAGCGTTTTGTACAGGGGGGTGAAATTGTTGCCAACATTTGAATTGATCATCCAAATGGTATTTTATTTGCTTTTTTTTCTGGTTTACGACATGCAGCTGTCACAAACATCTTTATATTAGCTGCAATTATGCAATGCATGAACAAAACAGCATCTTGAAATGTTTTGACTTCAACAGAAATTGAGGATACTGAATATAATATCTTTGAAACTTCTGAAGTATTCTCTAGGTTGTGCAATTTTTACAGAACTTACAGAATGATTAAAGGAGAGCAGTGGACAGATGGATAGAATATCAAAGTTTAACTGATCTCCCACTGAAAGCATATTATTAAAATTGCTTATGAACAACTGAAATAAATGAAATATAAAATGTAGAGGTGTAGCATCCGTATAAGCTTTCCGTCTGACACGAAAAAGAATTATACATTAGCGCCCTCAAGTGGATGTACGCAGAACTGTGTATCGGCAGATGGAAATTTCCTCTAATAATCAATCCAAATGATCACCTGGAAAATAAAAATGTTTGTTCCTGTTTTTTCTTCCATGTTTTGGGCATGTAAATTCACTCCCAACAGGGTATGAGAGGAGGTGAAGAAGGTCAAAAATAACTGAAGTCTAATGGGAAAAGGACCCCAATGGCAATTATAGTGTTACTTGGTGAAAGCAAAAGGTGTTACCTGTAAAAATTCTGTGGAACCATAAAATTAACCTTCAAGCCTTTCTGAAATAATCTACTGTTCACTCCTTCAGACCTGCTCTTCTTTAGACTCAAACTACTCCCTTTAACCTCTATTGTGTTTGCTGTCAGGCTTTGATCAACTAGGTTTTTTCCTGGTAGTGGGCACTTTGATATCCAATACCTGTCTGAAGGGTTATTCAGAGGAACTTACTGCACCAGTAGTTCTGGTTGGATTCAGAAAAGTATGCAAATGTGACTATCGCTCCTCCTGTAAACCAATGAGGAAGTGGGTGATTTATTTTAGTCATTCTGCTAATTCCTCCTTTCAGAAAACTTTGAGCCATTTCACATTTGACTTCTGTTGCAACCGTGTTCACTTATCAATCATTTCATTAAGTTCCATTTTTACAGTCAGAATAGCTCTTTTTTTTTGGTTTGAGGAACAGACCTGAAATGATAAATTGGTAGATTTATGACATAAGGACAAAAAGAAAGAGAAAAAGGCAGTCGAGGGAGGGCGCTGGGCGAGGGCAGCGAGGGAGGTGTGCAATAATTTCCTGTAGTTGCATGCATCCTCTTCAAGTGTGTTTCTGTCAGAGCAGAGAGCAGCGACGAAGCAGAGCGGAACAGGATGCAGGCTATCAAATGTGTGGTCGTGGGAGATGGGTATGCCATTATTTTACCTTACCTATGCCTATTAATACATTTACCTGCCTTCAAATAGTGTCAGGACATGTTCAGCTGATGGCTGTGAGAAAAACTGCGTCTGGTATCCGAGTTTAGAAGGTAATAAGTGTCATATAGCAACCAAATGCAGTCAGAGTGCCTGAAGATTTGCAGTTATAGTTTTTACAGAGGTATGTTTTCTCCCCCCCGAGGCTACAGCTAGTCTTTCTGGCATTAGGTGAGCACACGTTTAGGTGTGTTTTTGACAGCTGTGATTCAGAGGAAGCGTGTTGGATTGAGCAGGCCACAACATGCAGGAACATTTTTAACAGGAGAAAAGTCAGGACTGAATAGAAGGCAGGAATAACGCTAATATGCACAAAATCAGAGGAGAAAAGAGACCGAAGAAATCCAGGGTCATTGTTGAGTTTATGGGACCACTGGCATAATGCTGCGTGTCACATCAGGCACATCTGGCAGGTTCTTTCAGATGAAGCTTGGGCAAAAATGGCTGCTTGTTCAGATGGAGCAACTGAAGCGGAAGTGTTGTGGTTCCATCGAAGAGCAGCTAAAAGTCTCTGTCGCTCTTTTTGTCTGTGATAGATCAGAGAAGTGATTCAGGTTTGAAGGCTGAAAACATGGGACTGAAAATTCAGTAAACAATATATTTATATTGGTTTGTTGATAATAAAGTGAGCTTTGATTTATCTCATTTAGCGTCGAGCTGATATCAAAGAAACATACTATTGTGAGATTGACCAACATTATATTATTGTTTTAATATAATCACACTGAACACAGATCAAATGTTCATTATATTCAGAAAAGTGTGGTAAAACATGAATCTGGAACTAGAAACGTTTTCATGAACATATCAACAGCTCAGAATGCGATATTTCCCGTGAATCAGTTTCTGATTACACAGGTAAAAAACAAACCAACTGTGCGCAGGTGGAGACCTGCACCCATACAGCAGCAGCCCCATGCAGCAGCAGCAGTGTGATGCACAAACACGTCTGCCATGTGACTAGAGTGATACATCAAAAATGGAGCTTCCAGGCAGAGACAGAGAAGAGGAAGTCAGTTATGGAAGGTTTTACCGTGTGGTGTGATGCTGAGGGATCAACAGTTTTACAATTTGGGGAAACACAATAGAAAGAAAACTGAAGACAGATCCTTAGATTTGTACCAAATTAAGCCTCCAAACATTTAGATGAAGACAAATGAAGACAGGGAAACATGTCGATATATTGCTCATTGAATGAATAATGCGTATGGAACTTCGTTTGAAAGAAAATGAGATACATTCACATTACCAGCTTTAAACATTTTAAACATCACTTTTATCCCCACCATATGATCTCTTATGGGCTGTCTGGAAACATCATTTTTTAAAAATCTCCAAATAATGTAACTTTCACATGTTATCTTATCCGAGTAGGTTTTTGAAACTGGATTAAACTCAATATTTAATGTTTTGTGTTTTGTGCATATGTGTGTGTGTGTTCTCATATACTGTATGTTCCATACGTAGTGAGGACCCGACTATGAGCATCGACCGATTTATCCGGTCCTCATACCTTTACAGGGTTCAGGCCAAATTTTGGAGAGAGGAGTTGTCACAATGAGAGAATACAAATGTGTATATTTATATGAGTTTAGTAGATTAAAAAATATGCTGAAATATCTGGAAGGCCTGTGTTCTTTCTCACCTGCTGCTAACATGGTATAATATGATTTACTTGGATGTTTTTTGTTCGATATTGGCAATAATTTTGGCATTCAAATTAAAATACACATCAGCAGGAAAGCAAGAAAAGAAAATTATTAACTTTTCTTTTGTTGCGTGATGAGGAACTGATGTGTTAGCTGGCAGAGCAGGAAACCACAGAACTGTGACAAGGTTTGTGTTGCCGTCTCTCACCATTACTACAGGTGCAACATGGGAACTGCAGCTTACTGCTGGGTCGTTTCCCTGTGGGTACTAAAACTTTAAAATCCAATTATGGAAAGTGGAGGAACAGCATGAAGAGTTTGAAGTAACCAAAGAGAAGAGGATAAGAAAGTGCATTTGTTTGAACAAGACTGCATTTTGTTTACACGGGGGACAGAAACACTGATGGAATTCCAGATAAAAAAGATAGAAATGGAGCAAGATCAGAGGTTGAAGTTTATGAAGTTCCTGTTTTCACTGTTAACTGAAGCTTCTGAAACATCTCAGTTCCCTCTGAAGCACACACAGTCAGAAAAGACAGGAGACCTAAATTGGATGACACCCTTGGACCTTCACCGTTCCAACATAGCCCTTATTTTCAGACACAAGAGCCGCAACTATATTGTTAAACTTATCTTTGAAAAGGCGTTTAAACCACAACAAGTTTTCTGCTTTGTACTTGGACTGATGGCAGGATGAGACCTTCCACCCCAGACAAAAGTGTCAAATGTGGCTAGTTGTTACACGCATGCAGAAGCTGTCCTCACAGCGGGTGTTGAAACAATCTGTACGGTTAAAACCAGCATAAAACCCTTATTGGTCATATTAGTTTCAAAATTCTAATACTTCACATGTCATTAAGGCAGATTTACAAGCTAGATTAAAAGCAGGTCTGATTTGGGCGTTATTCGTGTTACAATGCACTGGAATCAAAAGTTCTGTTACATTTCTATTTTAATTTACAATTTCCAGAAATATTTTTGTCTTGAAGTAAATAACGTCTGCAAGGAAAGAGTGTTATTGGTGATTTTCAGCTACTTTCGAGCTTTGCAGTATCTTCCTTGAGTTTTACTGGCACTTCTGATAATGCAGTGCCTAAGTCAAAAATAAATGGAGGCAAAAAATCTAATTCCAATATTAGTCCCCTTACCTTTGTAGATCAATATCACATTTTGTCTGACTTGATTTGTTTTTTGTTATTTAGAGCCGTGGGAAAAACATGCTTACTCATCAGCTACACAACCAATGCCTTCCCTGGGGAGTACATCCCCACTGTGTAAGTACATGCTACACACACACACACACACACACACACACACACACACACACATACACATATTTAATCAGCCAAGAAAGGCCGGTATTTACACATGTAGTTTAATTCCAGAACAGTCCTGCGTTGCCTTTGTTCATACATTACAAGGGCCCTGAGATGTCTGATGAGGAAATGTTTAGAAAAATTCCGCACCAAAAAAATTCTCACACCAAAGAGTCATATTAAGAATACGGATGCTGGAGTGAACATAAGAAGGGAAAAGAGTGTGAATAAGAACTGCAGCTTTCCAGTGATGTTGTCAGATTTGTATTAAAACATCACAGTCCTTGTCTGGAATATGTTCTTGGTTTTGATCTGATTATCTTATTTTTAATGAATAAAAGTAATTTTTTCCCCCTCAAATGCTGTTTTCAGAGGTGAACACAGGGTTTTTATTAACCACATGGTGGCAGAGAAGAGCTGTTTCACTGAGCACAAAATAACCATAAAACTGAAATTAAATATTTTTGATGTACTGAAGTTATTGGAATTTATTACACAAATAACAGTTCACCATTTCTAGCAAAGTATTATCCAGACAAGTATTAGTAATAAAATTATTAGAGTGCGCATTTACTTATTTAGATCGTGTGTCATTACGTATTTTTATTTTATTGTATTTGGGGATTTTGTATTTTCATGAAGACCTTCAAATGTGCTCGGTAGTTAATAACCTGCATTCACATCTCTGGTGAAATGTGTCTTATTTGTATAACCCTCTGGGATCTCCGCTGCATTCATAAATTAAATTGATTGGGGTTCTTTTAATCAGTTAATTGAAATGAAGGACCATTTCCCTGACAAACTGATTGATTTCCACACGTTCTTCCACAGATTTGACAACTACTCAGCTAATGTGATGGTAGACAGCAAACCAGTTAACCTGGGCCTCTGGGATACAGCTGGGCAGGAAGACTATGACAGGCTCCGCCCACTCTCCTACCCACAGACGGTATATCACACGCACACACATCTTTGTAAGGACTTTCATACACATAAAGCATTAACCAACTCCTTAGCCTAACCATCATACCTAACCTTCTAATGCCACCCCTGAGTCTTAACCCTCCACCAGTTCTTTGAAGTTGTGAGGACCAGCCAAAAAGTTCCTTACTTTGCTAGTAGAAGTATTAGTAGAAGAGTATTTTCGTATTCAGTATGTAGCAAGTACATGGTCCTCACTATCTAATGTATATGAGAACACACATACACATATTTGGAAAAAAAACAGGTATATGTCTTCATCTAGAGAGAAACCTACATTTCCATTTATGCATAACAGTCTGTGCTTAACTCATCCAAATTCAGTGAGTTTTAAATCTAAAAGAAAGAAATGAAAGAAAAAAAATGCAATCTTTTGTATTTGCCTCAGTTATTATATATTTACCCTTTAACCCTGAATCTTTTCATGACCATAGATGTAATTTTGAGAAAAATATGCTTTTGTCCATTTAGGATGTTTTTTTGATCTGTTTCTCCCTCGTGAGTCCAGCATCCTATGAAAACGTCAGAGCTAAGGTGAGTGGCATTTCACACCTATCATCACAACACAGCTTTATTGGTTATTTGTGTTTTAATATATTTGTTTTGGGTTAGCTCAATATCCTTCACCTTTATCCTCCACCTTCAAATATCAAATAGTCATGAGTGGAGACCAGCTCGAGTTTGTGTTGATGTCTCTGAGGAAGTGATTAGTACTTGTCCTGCCATTTACATAATTAGGAAAATGAAATTCTTTCAGTTTTTCATTTCCTTCTGGTCCTGCTTGTGTCCTTTCCGGGTCATGAGGGTAATTCCCCCCCACCCCTTCACTCAATGAAGCACCAAATTGCATATGTTGAACTGTGAGAGCCTTTCATTCAGTCTCCACAACAACGATGACGCACAGAAAACTACTTTCAAAGCAAATGTAGGCTCTCTCAAAACGACCTCCGCTCTTCAAATCCCGAACACCAATACATCAGAAGATAACATCGGAAATATTGATTGGGTCGGTTTCTTTATTTTAATCCATCCGAACCCCCTCGGTTCGTCTGAATGCTGCGTGACTCATCCTTCTAACAAAAGCTGAAATTAATTGGTATGCCAGGGCAAATTTTAAAGAGAAGCAGGGTTCAGGTCCAAAAGACGATACTCAAGAGGAGAAATTTCATTGTAAAAAGGAGAAAAAACGCTATGTGGCCACACAAACAACACATTTAATTTATTTCAGCTGTTAGACTTTTGCTGGGTTTAAAGCCAATTCCACTTAAAGTAGGACGTTGCCAAAGTGGTTGGGCAGCGATAACATACAGTGGAAACGCCATTTTGTACCTTGGGATGCAATCACTTTGCTCTTTATTTACCACTGGTCTTACAATCTAATAAAAGCACATTAGTGCGAGAGAGAACAGGTTAAAAGGTCTCTAATTATATACATCTTTTTCTCTGAAGAAGTCTAAGAACCCGCATGACCTAATGTCACTGAAATCATGGCCAGAATCTTTTTTTATACTCCATTTCATGTATAACACAAAGGCTGTTACAGTGAATGCAGAAATAAAAAAATACTGCCTTACATTGCACATAAAGAACACTTTTTTTAAATCTCATGTGCTATGACTGGAATAAGTTGTGTGGGTTAAAGATTTTCATCCTATAATTAGTGTAATATTAGCGCATTGTAAAGAAGGACAATAAGAGAGTTGGTGTCTGTGTATTTGTTGTGCCATTTCCTGCAAATTCTCTTAGATAAACCTGGACAGTTACATTTGGTAAAGAGTTTAAACCCTCAGCAATGTTAAATCAAATCAATTGTTCACAGACCATTAACAGCAAAGTCTTACCTATCTATGGGTTACTGGGTTTCAAAGACAGACAGAAAACATGGGAGCTCCAAACGTTAATATCATTTAATACAAATAATCTATTTTATGCAAATAAATTAATATCCATATGTTGATCTGGCTTTTAGGCCGACTTGCCAATTAAAGCCCTGCTAACCTGTTCACTCACAATCAATCGGTGTAATTTGTGTCTGATTGTACCTGTGTCCTCTCAGTGGTACCCTGAGGTCCGCCACCACTGCCCCTCCACACCCATCATCCTGGTAGGCACAAAGCTGGATCTAAGGGATGAGAAAGAAACAATTGAGAAGCTGAAAGAAAAGAAGCTGGCTCCGATCACCTATCCTCAGGGCCTGGCTCTGGCCAAGGAGATAGGTAAGACTCAAAGGTGTGGTAGGGAGATTGCAGACAGAAGGAACAAAAGGCCTGACTTTCCTATGGAGTAAGAAAGTATGGACATGTATGTACAGAGGTTCACAAGTCTAAATACTGAAAAACGTCTTTCTTTTGACAATTAACTGATAATAAAACTGCAGTTGAACACACATTTCCACTTATTGGCACACATTCATGGGATTTGGTGACTGTTACTCTGCTGTTTTTTTTATATAGATTTTGTGTCTTTGCAGCAACAGCTGGACTGTTTCTGTGGTAATTTTCCTGCAGTGTGTTACTCCCTTTCTTGCACATTCTGTACAGATGCAGTGAAATACCTGGAGTGCTCGGCCTTGACCCAGCGGGGTCTGAAGACTGTGTTTGATGAAGCCATTCGGGCAGTCCTCTGCCCACAGCCCACAAAGGTCAAGAAAAAGTCGTGCTTGCTGCTGTAAATGGTAAGAATCTTGTTAACATTGAGGAAAGGGGGGGTTATTTACAGGAAAAAAGGAGTGTTATTATTTCAAACTCTGTAACAGTTACTTCTTATTACAGGGTTTAAAATGTATCCACACAATCCTTCAGAATTCTGGAATTGACTCATTTACAGGGACAATGTGTGATTATGTCCCAGCATGTTAGATTAGGATTCAGATTACAAAGAAATATCAATGCACGCATGTATTTTTGTCATTTTAGGTTTCCACTGCTGACCCTGGATGCAACTGTTAACTCCAAAGCTCTCAGTATTATTGTTGTAATAACTGCAGCCAACAATGTTTTGACTTTAAAATGAGATGTGCATACTTTTTTTAAAATAAAAATGCTTCAATTTACACATCGCTACATTCCATATTCAACACATATTATTGATATTTCTATGCACCATTAGATTATGTACCAGTTAGATATAATTCATACTAAATGTAACCTGTGATTATAAAATAAAAGATTTATTGCAAGATTTATGACTTGGGGGGTAACACTGGAGTATCTGACTGTATTTTTTACCATCTCTGTCTCACATTGTCCCCTGGAGGTCAATATACTATGACTGATTGATGGGATGTCTGATTATTGAAGGGGAGCCATCATTTTGAAAACATTTCACATCATTTGATCACGCACATTTGTGCATCACCATGGGACTAGATGACAATTCTTACTTTGTCCTGTACGTTGGGGAGGGTAGTTCTGATGATACTCTCAACTGAGCAAATTTTGCACCTGATGGCCAGTAAGTCAAGGTTAAAGCTGATACAGCCCAAAAGGATACTCTCTACTGTGCAGGTGTAGAAGTTTGCAGCGATGCGTCTTCCCCCTTTGACTGCATGAACTTTTCAATTTTACCCGAAGTGAAGTGACTAAAAAAGCTGCAGAATACATCCCCTACTGAGCCATCGGATTTCTGTGTGTAATAAAAGGTCATTATATTTAGCAGATAGCTCATCCAATAGCATCTCATCCAATAGCAGATCCTATTTATGATCTTCACGACAGGGTCATCAGATGATCAAAGTCATTTTCACACATATCGCCTGCTGATGAATGATGCAGTGGTATTGTAGAAATTTTGGGAAGTCTGGATCATTTCTTCATTGTGCAATGAATCCTGTATGCTGGCCTGTCATGGCTGGAAGCCCCATTCGTTGTTACTGCCGCTAACTTCTGTAGCATTTTTTTTCATTGAATTCTTTCCACAAGGTTTTTTACGGCATTATAGTTATCAACTCTACTCTAAGTTGCCTTTAATGGCAGAAGTGTCAGCAGTTCTTCTTTTGTAAAAAAGTCATCAAACACCATTCAGATAAATATCATTAGCTGAGCTGTGCTGGCGCTGTCTACCAACTCATCACACTGGATGCTAAACCACCTGCACTTTGCAAGATCCCGGTTCAGTTGCTCTGTTAAATTCTCAGACATAGATGACACTCATCTAGCTATCGTACCTACTCTAAGTTAGACATTGGAGAGCGCAGAGATGACTTCTGGACAATGTTTCTCATCTTTGAAGACTGTGTTAGCGACAAGCACCATAGCTTCTTTAAAAACCGCACCATCTGAAAAGACCTTCTTGTTCTTTTTTAAAAAAATGTGCAGCTCTAAACGATGCTTCGGTTGCGTTTTGGGATTTTTTCACAGGTCTCATGAAAAAAGTCTGTTGCTTGTCTAAAGCTGCCTTTCACTCGCAGGCCTTTTATGTCCTTAATGTGCTGGCAAGTGGGTAGTCCACATAGAAGTTTTCGTGACAGGTTCTGTAGTGTCTCTACGTTGTGTCGCTTTAATACAGCAACTGTCTTCCCGCAAATGAGACGCAAACATTTTTCTTTGAACAATGTAAAAAAGAACTCTTTCTCCCACTGTGGAAATAGTATGTCCTTTTTTGCTTTTCTGTCATGATTTTGGGGGTTAACTACAATCAGAATCAGAATCAGAATCAGGTTTATTGCCATTGTTCATGTAATACACAGTATTACACAAGCTAGGAATTTGTCCTGGTGTGACGCTGCAACATTCAACATAAAAAAGACAACATTAGAATAAGATAAATAAAATAAGACATATATACAGTATATATATATACTGTATAAATAGTAAGAAATAGTGCAGGTCAAGCAGTCAAGCAGTCTAACTCCTCATCATCGCTTTGCTAAGTCTAAAAAAAGGTGTGCTGATTGCGCACTAATGACCTTTGACTTCAAATGAGACGACTTCATTATGGCCTATATGATTTTTTTATGTTTTATTTTAACATTATATAACATTTTCTAAAAATCTGCATTAATGTAAGCATTTGTTCAAAAAATTAATGCACCTTTAAAAAATTATATTCATTTCTATTGTGACCAGTGTTATTTTTAGAGCATGCTGTGGAGGTGCCTTGAGTGGTCCCCCGCGGGCACATGGTGTACTGCATTGGTGACCCCTAGTTTAGACCATGTCAGATACTCAGAGATGATCCCAAGATATCTGAAGCTTTCCTCCCTCTCCACCGGCGTTTCGCTGCTGTTGAGCTGGTAACGTTTGTTTCTCTGCTCCTGCCAGTTGAAGTCTACGATCATGTGCTTGCTGATGTTCAGCCGAGCTGTTGAGCTGCAGGTGCCAGATCTTGCTCGTGTATGCCCTCTCGTCGTTGTTGTAGATGAAACCCACCACAGCCGTATTGTAAATGATGTTGTCATCATATGTGGCCAAAGAGTCATGATAATAAAGTAAGTTTTCTAGATTATTGTAATGGTGAGAACATGTGAACAACCTGAAGCATCAGGTCTTCAAGTTTTTAAAACGTAACATAACATTTTAGAAAATGAAGAAATAAAAAAAAATAAAACTTTAATTTAGCCTCCCTCCATCAAGTTATTTTCGTGTATTTACCTGGGTTATCATGATGGCCAAGCTTTGATAAGTTTGCCTCAGAATGTGATAATGCATTGTATTTTAGAACCACACTTCAGCTGCACAAGTGACCATTTCCATATCAGTGTGTATTTGAAAGACTCAAACACACGAACTGTTCTGTTCACACAACTTTAAAGGTCTCTGTTCACACACTTTGTATCTGCTGTAGCAGGGAAATGTTCTGGGAAATTCTCTTGTTTTACTTTCAAAATGCTGATTTCGTAATTGAAATAACCACTAAACACATGATATAGTTTGCTGTTGAAGCATTTATTGAAGCAGTTATTTTGTCATAATTACACCTGCGATCACGCTGGTGATTGGAACACAGTGCTCAAGAAATGACACTGAAGGATCACATTCAATGTCAAAAGATAAAACATCATTGGGCATGAAAGAAAATCAATTAAATTTAAAGTAATCAGATGCAAATTTAATGACTGGCCACTTGTTTAGATGTGTAAAACATGCTAGTGAGCTAATCACACATGAAGTGCCATGATTTGTTTGATCGAGTCGATGTAGTGGCAGACATCCGCAAATGCAGCTTTTGTAGCATGAGCAGTAGTATGTCCAGCTTCTATAATAACTCCATAGATGGCATTGTCGAACTCCACTCCGCCGCCAGAATCACCCTGTCACAGAGATGAACTTTGATAAGTGTGATATTTATTTGAAACATGCCATGTATAAAATCTTAAAAAACCCACTGGGGAGGGGTCAGCCTGGTCGGTGTTGACACGGAAAACTTCTGTAGCGATGTTGTTTGTTATATACATGAATG